>NW_009712883.1:0-300 GCF_000703405.1 Apaloderma vittatum | reverse complement strand
GTCGTGCGGTGAGCCCCCAAACTGCAGGAAGGGATCTCCTGAAGACACGACCAGGAGCCGCCTGTTGGAGCCCCGAGCTTGCTGACAGCCCGTCGGGCAGCGCGGCCGGCGGAGGAATGTGCTCGCTGACTGCACCTTTTCATCTCGATAAGGATTTTCAAGGTCATGTTCGCTTCCCTGCTGGCTCCTCCCAGGCTCCGGTGAAATCCCAAGCACGCAGCCTCAGCTCCTGGTGTGCATTCCCACCCTCCACGTCTCCTGGGCACTGGAACAACCTGTCATGTTGCTCCGCGGCGAGCA
>NW_009712882.1:14545-18954 GCF_000703405.1 Apaloderma vittatum | reverse complement strand
TTGCCCAGCAGTTCTCTGGTTAACCATGCAGAAAGCATTCCTAACTCACCTGAAGGCAGAATGTATCCTTACATCTTAACTATAAGGGCACCTACAAGGCATGAACAAGCATACATTTTATTTCAGAAAACAGAAAAGCAGCAGAGCAGGAGAGGTGCTTCCAGATTGCAGCAGTAACCATTCAAAAGCCTATTGTGCCTAATCCCCACATTGAGGCCAGTCCCTTAAAAGGAGCTGTGTCTAATCTGGTTTGGCCAAGGAAGGCATGTGCCACGGTGTTCTGTTTTTTCTGTGCTAGGCTGGATGCACCCCTACGTTTTTCTTCAAGCTTCAGATGATTGCAGTGAGTTTCGCCTTGTTTAATAGGAAAGTCTGTTTGAAACTACCGCATTTCGTATGTGGTTTCCTCAGAAACCATGCAGCGTCGGAGGCTTGTGTGTAACAAGGCATGCACACACAGCGCAGTGAGCTCCACCCAAACACAGTGACTGTAAGAAATCCCCAAGCCCAGAGACATGCAGAAGGACTGTTTAAATATGAAGTTGGGCTGGCACAGGCTTCACCCTTCTGCCACAGTGACTAAGACCATGAGGCTGTGCTGAGCAAAGTTTGCTTAAGATTGTGTATCTCTGATAGGATTTATCATTTTTTTCCATATCTGAAATGATTCTGATTTTCTGAGACCTGTGACAATACAGAGACCACGGTCCTAGCTCTCTGTTGCCCTGTTTACGTTGCAATTATCTATTGCAAAAATGCAATATCAGGCAATAAGGTCTGATGCTTCTTAAAGAAAACGGGGAAAACAAATCAAAAAATGAACATTTGGCAATTAAGAAAAATTACATGCAGTAAATGCAGACTCCAGACCCTGTCTGTGGGCCATACATCTGCCTATCATCCATCTTCCATCAGTATTTGAGCAACCTGATCTAATGAAATACATCCCCGTCCGTGGGACAGGAGTGGGACAAGATGATCTCTAAAGGCCCCTTCCAACCCAAACCACTCTGTGATCTTTCACTCCCTTTATAACTAAGATTCAGGACCTCAGCTGTGGGCGTCCACATATTATCCCACTTAGATTGCCCAGTGTAAGATAGGAAACGAGGTGAGCTTTATTCATATGGCTCTTTTACACCGAGTTACTACGTTCACACTAAGAGATCTAGATATGAAAACAAAATACTACTGAAGTCTTTTAGCAACAGAGCTCAATAAGACAGAAAAGGCTAGACCAAATCCAAGAGTGATCTGTGCTAGAAACGCAGTAGGCAAGAGCCAGGGTGGACACGGAGCTGTTGTGGGAAGGGTATTCTGTGCATGAGTAATTCCAGTCACAACACAAAAGAGTTTAGGAATGGAAACGCTCCAAGAGCTGCATGCACAGTGCTAATGTAGTCACTTCAGAGGCATTGACTAAATATCACAAGCTTCCACTGCTTGAAGAAAGATATTTTTAAGCAGTTTGCAGGAATAAAGCCTTGCCACAAACATCAGTGTTAGATGAGGTTCGAAGATGCTACCTCTCACCTCTAAAGCCAACCAAAAACATGTTCATAGACCTGCCCTATACCACCCTGATTTGCAGCCCAGGCTTTCTGCAAAGCCATCCTCTTTGTTCCTCTGACCTATGCATGCCATCAGGGGCAGGCACGTCTGCTTTGGGGGCTGCCTGGGGACCTGGCTGGTGTGTGCTGGGCTTGTCTATCAGCCCACACTCCCGGATATCCTGCCCACAGAAACCAGGGTGCAAAGGGTAAATGTATTTGTATGCCACGGTGTTTACCAGGCAACATCCAGCTCTTGCCCCTTGTGATTTGGGATGTGGTCAAGCTACACACACAGGTGTGCTAACTTGGGAAGCATTCCTGAGGCTACCAAAATAGATGCAGCCTTCCTGACCCTCAGTGGCCCAAGCACAGCCCACTCTAAGCCTGCTCTCCCTGCATGGCCATTCTGCCAAATAGGCTTTCTGAAGCACTTGCTCCAGGTGATCGCCCCTCCAGCTGCATCAAAACTCAGCTGGCTAACAGACTTCATGGGACAAGGACAATTCTAATATTTGACTTGTTGTTAGAGTACTATAGTCTCTTAACAGTCAGCAAGTAACAGGCTAGATTTCAGTTTCAAATTACTCTGTTTTCCCATCCTGAATTCAGACTGTAAATTTCTTCTTTAGAATGGGGACAACCTCTCTCCCCCTGCTGCTGTCTGAACATTGCCTGACTGAGGCTTTTAGGCATTGCCAGAATAAACACTAATTTATTGAGCACTTCCTCAGCTTTCTGGACATCACTGCCCTTTGGGGAGTTTTTAAGTAGTTCCTGACATTTCTCCTTGCTCAACAATATCCCAAACAAATCTCTCTACCCAAATGCCAAGCTACCATAACCTCAACTCTGTGGAGTCAGGGGAGGTTATTTGTGAGCTTCCACACACATCAAGTTAAATTCATTCTCTCTAGCTCTTTCCCTTCACAACTCTTCTCTTATCTTCCCAAAACTTTTATTACCACTGACCTCATGGATTAATACATACCCAATCTCACTCACTCCTGTCAAAATAAATATATCACTCTGATACGCTTACGAAAGCACGGCATCTGAATTCACCTAGCAATGTAAAGGTTAAGAACCTGTAACCAAATCACTAGGGTGTTTTCTGCATGTATTTGAAACATTTGCCTTTGAAATACGTGAATGTCTAAACATGGTGCTTGTGTTGGGAAATGACGCAGATTTCTAAATGTCATAGGAAGAAGCTGGCCTCAGAACCGTCATCATAAAACACCAGTATACAAATACGAATAGCTGAGATATGAACACCAAAAATTATAAAAGATGTACTGTTTCTCCAAGAGCATGGCTGCTCTTCTTTACCACATTAAATTCTTCCGTAGTTCTTACCTATATTTCAGTAGCTCTGGAGAATATTTTGACTTAGCTTTGAAAATCACCTGCAAAACACAACAAATATTGCATCAAACACAGGATACACGCAAGTAAAGAAAGACACTCCAATCCTGTCTCACAGGTCACAAGAAACGTAATGATAGGTTTCATTACATAACATTTGCATTTATTGCTTATCCACAGCAGGTAAGCTCTACACAAAGTATTAAAACCACGCAGCAGGCACTCATGATGTACTTGTATACAAATTGTCTACACCATTATTTTCACTTAATCCAGCCTGGGAACAAGGCCCTTTACACCAGCTTCCACAAGAGGACCAATGCCAGTATAATCATAGAGGCAAGTAATTATTATTAGGCTCTTACATGACCTAACAGTACATGTCTCTCATGCAGAGCAGCTCATACCAGCATACTGGGTCAGATGCTCTGTTCCCAGGAACAACTCGTCATAGTATCCTGGCCTGAAATTGGATATATACATTTGATTCCATGCAACATTGCCGAAAGGATGCCATTAAGAATCAAACTGTTTGACTCTGAGGTATATTTGGCTTCTGCTGTTTGTTCACTTTACAATAATACATATTTTTGCAGAGAGATGGCTCAGGCCCAGTAGTTACCCTGCTGTAACAGAAAAGACAAAATGCTGACATGTTTTCTGCAATGTAGCTAGACAGTATTAGTCCTTGGTGTTTAACCACCATCAGAAATTATACCAAAATATATTAGCATATTTTATATCTTACTCATTAAAAAAGTTAGAGGGAGGCATCACACCTTTCTCATAAGCTAACATGTTTCCCAAACCATGGTTTCAAGTTTACAAATGTTCATTTAAACCAACACTGAACCTAGTATTAGGAAAAAAAACATGCTGTATGACTTATTCTGGGTTCTTTCCTAATTGTTTTCTCCTCAAGTTATCCTGCCTTATCCATTTCACCTGGTTTTGCATGCCCTTTAGTATAGCTTGCATAATATTTGCTATGATTATCACGGTTTCCTAAGGAAACAGGATTTACACGATCATTACATATGTGTAGGCCTGTGTCTGCCTGTCAACCTGTTTATCTGTCCCCCTCACTAATCTTAAAATACTCCAGTGAGAGAAACGATGGAAAAATACTTGAAGCATGAACCTTTATCATCATCCTAAAAATCAGCGACCCAACAGAAACAAGGAACCCTACAAATGCATCTGATACACGACCTCTGTGAGGAAAACACTGCATAATGATCGTACACATCACGCAGTATGAGGGAGCCTGCACAGCAAAGTATCCTAAGAACTGCCCCAGTTACAGAAACAGCTCAAAGTCAAGCATGAGACAGAGATCTAGAGAAAATCAGACTTCACTTGTTTCAGCGCTCCTGGAACAACTTGTCATTTAACTCCTATTCACCAGAAACAGCTGCCTTGACATGGAAATTTTGTGATGCATCAGCCTGCTTAGCACTAGCTGAACCAGCAGAGAATGCTGAGCTTTTC
>NW_009712882.1:5430-14514 GCF_000703405.1 Apaloderma vittatum | reverse complement strand
AGCAGGACCTAGAAAAATAATAGCCAAGAATAAAATTGAATCGTTGGGGGGAAAAAAAACTAAAAATACTCTGCAGTCACTGGTACTGTTTTAAAATAGTTAACATCTCTGGCAGTAGCTCTTACAGAAGATTTTCACAATTCATTCCCCAAATTCCTGGACCATGAATTCTCACAGGAGTTCAGGAAGAAGTTTTAGTTGATTTTCTACTTGCTACTGTAAGGAAAGGTACAAGAGGCTTGTGAATATTCTGTGTCTCCATGGTACACAAAGAGGGGCTGTAAGTTTTTAGAGAAGAGATGGGGTTCAAAATACTTGCTGTAGGCTTTTCGTACTAGACTTGTTGCCTACTCTGCTTATTCTGGAAGACACTGTGGGCAAGTGGGAAGGAACAGATTCCCAACCTCAATGAAACCAAACAAGTAAAACTTGTCTCTAGGGCCATTCCACAATCCTCACGTGTTCTCAGTAGCGCTTACACATGCACATACCGTTAACAGCTTTCAGGAGTAGCATTGAACAGAGGTGTTCAGAGCCTGTGCAAAGAACTACAAAAGACAAGCAATTTGCTGGGTCCACAAAACCCGGAAAACTCACAAGTTCCTGAATACCAACTCCTGCAGTTCCACAAGAAGGATCCACTCGCCTCTAAAATGTTACAGAGCATTCCTGTCACACAAACCAGTCCAAGGCTGCCCTACCTAGCAAAAGCTCCGTGGTTCACTTAAAACCAAACATGACGCTCCTGCTACAGATCCAGCAGGATCTCCAGACACGAGATCACCAAAACAGCTGTTACTGTGATTCTATGTTTGGTGAGCTTCTCCCAGCTGATAAATGCTTCTGAATTTTATCAGAGCAAAATGTCCACTGAGGAAGAAAATGAGCACTGCGTGAAAAATGGATGCTCCACAGAATATAAGCTACACTATAAGGCATGAGCACTCTTACAAATTCACTGCTAGACAGAAATACAGGCAGCCAAGTTCTGCCACCTTTGCCTAAACACTGATGGGGCTTTAGTTCATAAGTAGCCTTGCCAGAAGCAATGTGAGTGTCACAGAATAAAGGGCTTTCCAGTGGGAGTAAGGATGTCAGAAGCTGTTCTCAATGTACCTTACATTCGTGGGTGCAGCTTTTTGCTTTTTGCTTTTAACAGTCATTTCTTTAGCTCAAGAGACCGGTTGCCCAATAGCCCCTCCCCGCAACACTGTTGAGAAAGCTTTCAGTCAATATCTGAGTCATCTAAGTCTTCCAGCAAACCAGTGCAAAGCAGGCTATTCCTAAGAATAGACTAAACAGCAAGCAGAAAGCAGGCTCTTTTAAAAAGGCCTTTCAGATGAACAGAAAACACAGAAAACTCAGTGAAATTCCTTCCTAATTTTCTAATGTCTAAAGGGTTACTTTTCTTCTTAAAAGTATTTCCCCTCTTGGTTGTTTTTTAAAGGGGAAATATCCTGTTTTGACTCCTTGTTTTTGCCAAAGGACTGGAAACTTCAAATGAGATTCTCACACTCCCTCCTCCACTCCCCTGAGGTCTGGCATATAAAACTGCAGCACTACAAAAGGACTCCCCAAAGCCCTTCACACAGCCAGGGAAAATTCCTGTTGCAGGAACTGATGTAAACAGCTGACCTTACGGACTTATTACCAGGTTCCAGCAGAGGAGCAGTGAGAATGGCATGGGAGTCCACCAGCAGCTCGGCTGCAGAGAAGGTAAATAAGGCCAGGCTTGCTGTAGCTTAAGGGGGTTCCAGCTATGGTTACAAAAGTTAAATGAGGAGCTGCTCTGGCCCTGTAAGTATCAATGAAGCATGTGTCACAGCCAAGTCATATATTCCCAGAGAAAAGGAAAACAAAATCTCAGTGGAGCAATTTTCTGTCCATGTCCTGAGTTAGATGAACCGATGGGACGGCCGGCACAAACCTGCAGCGCACCTCCAGTGCGAGCAGATCAATTCATTTTTACAGGAGCTGCAGCCCAGCTTACCAAAAAGCCTCAGGTATGTGTTAAGTGCTTGATTATGTCTCAAGCTGGCACTCTGCACAGGAATGAATTTCAGCTTTATTTACCAGTTCTCATTTGAAAATCTTTACAAGGAGCAGAGTGTGTACTTTTCCTTTCCAGTTCGTTTCACCATGGTCTCTCTCCTCCTCTGTCACACTCCATGAAAACCTCTCTTGGCACCCTGGAGATATGCCACAATCTCATGCAGGCCCAGAGCCCCTCGCCATCAGCACACATAGCTTCCAGTCTCAGGCCCACCCTCCTCTTTGTCCCATATTCATTTCTTCATTTGGATCAAATTCCTCAAAATATGCAAGCTTCCCCCCTATTCTCTAAACTCTAGGCAGTTTGTAAGGCCAACTGACATGGGTGACACGACTCACCGCACACCCAGCTTTGTGTAAATTGGTACTTTGTGTAAATTGTCCTGACAGGACAGGGACCACTGTGGGACTGGCAGTCACACTAAACTTGCATGTCTAGCTTTCCTATCAAATTATTTTCTAAGTCCAACGACCTCATTCTTCATGTCACATGCTGACAGCCAGCCAGGCTGCAGTTGTTATTTGTCTCCTATAGATCCAATACTGAGGACAACGTTTTATGCCAAACATATTTGCTGATGCTTTACTATCTGTAGTTAGACTCCTGTGTAGTTCTGTGTACATCTAAAGCATGCTTTACATTAATAATAATAAGCTTTATAATATATGGTTTGTTTCTACTAAAAGATAAATATTTCTCCTAAATAAATCCCCCTCTCTGTTCTCTCACTGGTGGGATTACTTCTGAAATGCTACCCTCAGTAATTAGAAAAGGAGAAGTTCTCTTCTTTTCCTCCCAGATCCGCTGAGACACATGTAAACTCTCCAAAAGCCTTGTTCTGGTTATACCCTGCCCTGCCTGGTACTTCCAGCATGGCTGGCTCCCCTCTAACCTGTCTTACTCTGTGCAATTTCTCCTCATTTGAAAGTCCCTGATTTTATCAGCCTTGCCTGGGAGTCAGAGTAAGCTTCTCAGTCTGAATGCCACAGAAAAGGGAAGCTGGTTACAGAGGAGGAAGGACAGGTAAATCTGCCTACCAGCCCTCCTCCGCCTATACAGCCTCAAAGTTCCTCAGCTCAGCACCACGTTCCCGAGGTCCCGGAGAAGTTCCTGACCCAATGATTAAACCCAGATCCCACCAAATGGTTTGCTGTGCCTGGCCGCAGGGCAGGCCTGGGATTTCCAGCATCCCTTACAGCTCACGGTCTTCAGCCCTGACCTTGTTTTTTGAGTCTGTAACCCCTCATCCTAGCCTCCCTCCTGCTTCACTTGTATCCTGTTCCCCAGGGAAATGTAAAGCTGAGCAAACAGGACAAAGTGAAGTGAGCCCTTTCCTTGCCCACCCCTCGCACACACACCAAAAAAGGCAACTTCTTATTTTCTTTCCCAGAGCCTCTTTATCCTTTTGCCCACAGCACTGACTATAAAGCCTGAGGATTCATCTGAGTCTCCTCTTGTCAGGGGCAGGGAAGATTTGGCTACACAGGACATAAATAAAAGAGAGTCCAAGTCCTGGAATTCTTACTGTCTGGTGCCTCTTAAAGTGGAAAAGACATTATTTGCTGATTTACAGTCTTCGCTTTATCAAGCCGCAAGATAAACCTGTGGGAGCTGCAGGTGTGAGGCAAACACATCTATGTGGGTTTTTGGTCTCTGTAGGTGAAAATGCACACTTGAGCTCCCTGTCTGATGGATCAGGATCAGGGAGCTGCTCTGTCTTGGTACCATGCAGTTATTTGTCAGTGTTGCGCTACTGTTTTTACAAAAGTGTCACTGGACCTCATCTTCATTTCAGATTTATTTTAATGATTTCTAAGTAGGTAGAGGCTTATCCTGAGACTGTAAGTCACTTATTTTTTTCTTTCTTTAGAAAAGAATGGGTACAGACACAGGATTAATAAATTCTAATAGATTTAGTGCTCTCATTAGAAATCACATATATTTTCTCCAGTACAGATTTCTGAGAGGAGCTAATAGTATACAAGCCTTATCTGCAGCACCCTTTCTATTTTGCACTAAGTAGGGCATCAAGACCATAGCAAATGACCCTGAACTTAATCCAAAAATCCCTTGTTATGAGTCAAAACTACACTGATCCTAACTTCCCTTTTGTCCACAGGTCCTCTGCTTTAGCAACCTGCCGCAACATGTTACAGCTCCGTCTGCTGTATCTGTTGATGGCGATGCTCGAATCAGGGAACAACCCCTGCTGTGCCAACATCATCGTGGCTTATTTGTCTTCCTACAAATAAAATACATTTGAAATTTGCATGCTCATTGCTTTGGGATATCTATTAAAAAGAGAATAGTTGTGGCTAACTTTCTGTCAAGTCCAAAGGTGCTTATTATTCTGAAAAATGCCCTCAGGCACTTGCCGAATGAGTTTTTTTGTTTGGCTAGGAGCTTTTGCAACATATTTTAATCACTTTTTCTTCTCACATCTATGTCTAAAAGTTTCCCTAGCAGTGGCCACATTTAAAAATGGTGGGTGCTATGTACAGCAGAAAATAAACACTTGCAAATTCCAGAGACCCACAAGGCCTCTTTCAGTCCTCTGTCCCTATACTATACATAGATCACTTCTTTCCCTCTAGCTAAGCACTGGTTAAATAGCACAGTTTTCATGCAATGAGACACAGCTGCAGACCCTTCTTGCCTGCCTTCTAGAAGAAAAAGGGTAAAAGTTGCTTCTGAACAGGTCTGTGAAGTTATAAGCCATTACTGAAAACAAAATTCTCTCTTCCCACCCCTTTCGCACTAGTTCTTGCTTGCCTACTGTGGAAAGCTAGATGCACATTAAATATACAGTCTCAAGAAGATGCTGAATTTCAAGCCAAACCACCTTTTAATGGTTAGAAGTAAAGAATTAATAACAGTGAATTAAAACTATGTGCACTTATTCTGTGTCTTACACTATATTTGTACAATGGCTGTACTTGTGTTTAAGGCTTTGTTTTGGCTGGGGAGATACTTGAGCTGAGATTTCAGTGCGAGCAACCGGCTCTAAATCAGGCAGCAATACTAATAACATGCCTGTCTACAGCGGCCCACGATCTTCAGAGATTATGATGCACACCACAAACTCGGAAAGTGCCTTGCAAATGTCATTTCAAAAGCCTCACACCAGCTCTTCAAGACAGGTAACTATTACAGCGGGGCTCCAAGGAAGACCATGAGGACTCACAATGACAAAGCAGAAAATGTCTCAAAGGCAGAACCAATAGCCTTAACATTTTTTCTGCTTCCAACCACTGACTTAGACTTCCTGAATGATATCAGAGAGCAACGCCAAAAATAAGTTAAAAGGACATATGTGCACATTCGGTATGCTCTCTTTTTTAGATCTTCCTTAGATGAAAGGAATCAGTTAGCCACAGCACTAAGCCCCCAAGTGCTGGCACTCTAATGCGCAGAGTGCAGGCTGCTGCTACCCCCTCGGCACTCACGCCAGACTCAGCTTCTCTTGGCGAAGAGCCAGGACGCTGCATTCTGCCTCTGGGCTTCCACAGCAGCCCTGTGTCTGAGGGAAGAACCTGACCCAGGACTCAGTCCCAGACGCTGTGATGCAGACGGACTGCGCGACGATGGACGTTTGCCCCTGGGGAACTGCACCATTATCAAATGACTCTCACAACAGTGATGGGATAAAGCATAGGTCACTACGTGCCTGAGCTGGATTTAAGTAGCATGTAGATGAAAGGTTCCCATAATCCCTTAATATATCTTGTGTCCCCGGGAGTGGAGCGGGGTGAGTTAGCAGGTGTTTCAGACACCGAATCCAGAAGAGTAAACCTACAGACAAAACTGTGTATGTGGTTCTAAGTATTTAATACCCTCTACAACTCCAGTGATCCTCTTATGGCTGTCATGCTTACCATTGCTGCTTTTTCAGCTCTGGGATGGCAGCTCTCAGAAGTGGCCTGATCTTTCCAGCCACGCTGTTCAGGATTGAGAGGCCTGTAATAACTCCGGAGCTCCATTAAACACCGCAGGTGCTACAGAAGCACCCAGACCCAGGCACTGAGCTTGCTCCACGTGGGGCGCGCAGCAACACCCAAAGCATCCTGAGCACTGCCAGGCGTGCCCCAGGGCTGGCTGGTGCTCTCCTGGCCAAACACCCCTGCCTGGGAAAGTGGACTTTGACAACGGTCATCCGAGTGCATGCTTGGCTTCCTACTCCAGGGTCCTCAGTGGATTGAGAAGCCAGAGAATCCGGACCCTGCCCTCCCACCAGCTGCTTGTGAGATCTTAGGCAAGCCCGGCAGCCTTTCTTTGCCTCAGCATGCCAATAACCCATCCTGGAGCCCAGTGCCAAGACACCCAAGCTCGCAATATATACTTTCAAGCAAATCTAACTGCAGCAACCTGGAGCACTGTGCAGCTTAACTCTCCTAGCTTCTTCGCCATCTGTAGCACAGATACACTCACAAGACCTCTTTCTGAAATGGCGATACTACTTCCATTACCCCATTACACAGCTAATACACCTTTACCTCACAGCTTCCTTGAAAGAGAGGGTGTATCTCTGTACGACACTTACTGGGGTCTGGAGTCACTGCTATTTGTACCACAGATCATTATAGGAATTTGGGTCAGCAGTAGGACTTGATCAACACTTTTGATTGTAATACATAGGATTTCTATTTTGTGTATTTTACTCAGAAACACACTAGCCAACTTAAGAAAAACTGGGTGGGAGGGGGGGATACCAGCAAAATTAGACATTAGAATTCTGACTGCACACAGAGATCAGGTCTGCTAAGCCAAGAGATTTATGAAGACTAATAACAACGCAGAATAAAAATAGAGCAGCATTTTGGGTCTCCAGCTTTCAAGCTCTCCTACTACACATTTTCCCCCAACAGTTAAATTAAATGACACCCATGTAATAGAGAGAACCAATATTATTTGCCATTCCTGAAACGAGCACTTCAGGCTCCAGTTTCATTGCAACGCTGATCACAGTCACTTACATATAGATTAAAAGTTAAAATTCCCAACTAAATAACTGAAATTTGCTTTTTGCATTGCCAAGATACATTTGTAAATTACATTTTTCTCATGATTCTTACAAAATAATGCTTTACCATTCTGTCAGATTTAATCAACCAAATATCTGTTGCTTACCTGTGTGAAGTAGAGATTCATCAGGGTCAGGGTGAAAAACTGGAGGCAGACTGGGAAGCAATAGAGAAGCCAGAAGATGAAGGGGCTGAGAGAATTTGCTGTGACAAAGTCTTTGAAGTAAAACGAAAAGAGCACAGTCCTCAGAGAGGCCCAAAACAAGCACAGGAACAGAAAGACAGTTTGGTAACTGAACCTCTTGTGCCGGTAGTGAAGAACCAGCCAGAGCTGGACGTAGATGAACACAAAAAGCAGTGAATAAAAAACAGTATATACAATGGTCAGGCCCAGCTTCACATACGGAGGGACAGCTGGCGTCAGGGTCGGTGGAAGGGTGTCATTTTTCAGTGGGTCCCACTCAGGGGCCTCCATCTGATATCAGGAATCGTCAGAATTATTTATTAAGTTTGGCTGCCGCTGTTGCCTCCTCCTCCTTCTCCTTTCATCTTCCTACAGCATAGGAATCAAGAAAATGAAAGAAAACAAGCTGCACTTCCTCTTTGGCAGCTCACTGTGGGCTGGTAGCACATGATCACAATTCAGAATGATTCATTAGGACTGCCTTTGTCAGCAATTGGCAGGGAACAGCTCAGAAAGCTGCCCTTTGCTGATGTTTGTGCATGAATCTTTACAATCCGCAAGAAACAAAGAAATCCACCAGCCCCTGAATGGTTTGCTGCCGCTTTTTTTACCTAAGGAAAATAATACAGATTTTAAATTAGTTAAGTAATGTTCTATTTTTTACAAGAAGCAAGTACCTGACATTTTCCTAGTGGCAGCCACATCATATCTTTGTCGGATTTTTTCGTCTTGTTTCCCATTAGCAAGTACTTTATTTAGCAGCATTTCATTAGGAATAATTTTAAGCACCTTAAGGTACTCATGAAATTCAAACCACTGTAATAAGCTGTAACAGTTCAGCTCTGCATTGCAGAAACTCTTGTATTTATATAGAAATACACAATTTGCACAGCAAATCTAACACATTCAGTTTCTTCTTTTTCTTCTAACATAAGACATTTCATTAGAATGGGGGAAAGACACATTAAGGCTTCCAAATACAGCATATACAGGAACAAATAAAAACCCCTAAATATCCAAATTCACCAAAGTGTGCATGCAGCTACAGGTTCTCTTCTTCTTGGCTGTCGTCTATTTGTGCCATCACTGTGCCAACAGCTGACCAGACACGCCTTCTCACAAGTGTGCAGATGTGCCCTTGGGATTAAATCTATAAATTAATAGGTGCTATGGCTGCTGCGTTTGATCCACAGGGGTGAGATAAGTGAGAAGTGAAACTGAGTGGTTTAGACATTTGTAGTGTGGTGCGAATGCTTCACGTATCTTTAGGTCATGTATAGCGTCATATACCATCAAATAACAAGGTTTTTAAAAGATTACTTGGTTACAGCTGGAGCACTGCCATGTTCTGTTCTATTGTTTAAAGTAAACTGATTATGAGAAGTGCTTGTTACCTGGAACAATCCCCAGGGAGGACCCCACATGTCTGGTGAGCTGTGAAAAAAGATGCCTTTAGTGAAAGAGTCCATGTGGTGAACTAACACAGTGCTCAGGGTATGCGGATACTGATACTGACACTAATTACAATATGGATTATCATTATTAATGCCTCATCCTAAGAGGAGTTCAGAACTACTGCTCTGTTGAAGAAGACAGTTACTATAATTGTGTTAATATAAGTACATACATACAGTTCTTTGAAAAGATTATACAGTCATTAAGTTTGGGAAAGACCTCTAAGACCATCAGGTCCAACTGTCAACCCAACACTACCACAACCCCTAGATCATGCCCCAGAGTGCCACATTTGCACGTTTTCTGAACACCTCCAGGGATGGCGATTCCATCACTTCCCTGGGCAGCCTGTTCCAATGCTTCACCACTCT
>NW_009712882.1:0-5399 GCF_000703405.1 Apaloderma vittatum | reverse complement strand
CGTAAATAAATTTTTCCCAATATCCAATCTAAGCCTCCCCTGGTGTAACTTGAGGCCACTTCCTCTTGTCCTATCGCTTGTTACTCAGAAGAGACCAACACCCACTTCACTACAACCTCCTTTCAGGTAGTTGAAGAGATCAATGAGGTCTCCAAGTGAAGCCCATTCTGCTCTAAAAATACCCACACTGAACACTTAAAACTATGTTCCAAAATCCAGTTTAGATACTGAAAGATAGGAAGTTTGATTTTAAAAGTGCTAAGCAAGCTCAGCTCCCATTCACTGGAAAGGGACCTGTGAAATCTTTGTAAATCAAGTCACTTCTATTAAGGTGTCTAGATACGATTTTAAGACCTTTACCAGGAGCAGTCAGCTTTGGAAATTCTGGATAAACACCTTACAGAAGCAGGGTGATACTCAGTGCTGAGTGCCTGTGTCTGACTACATATAGAAATACACAGAACACACAGTGAATGATGGGAAAGAGGAGAGAGGATAAGGAATGCTCAAGCGCTAACAACCACAAACATGTACAGAGGAAGAGAGTTTTACGGCTTCAACATATGTAAACTTTGACTTAGTTTTAAATTAGCACCTGCTCCTAGACTCTGCATATTTCCTGGAAAAAAAAGTAAAATTAACTCAATACCAGGGTAGAACATGAAAAACTGAGCAGTTACTGAAGCAAGAGAAGCTGTCTATACTCAGGCCATCACATTCATCAGGCAAAGACAAGGAAGATAAAGGACCTGGACAGAATAGATACAACAAAATATATTTCAATACATACTACAGAAGTTTCCGTCTCCCAGTTCAGGAAAACAGCTCCCCTAAACTGATACATACTTCCTTCCAGCAGGCAAGGAAAACCTCTTCCTAGCCTCTCCCAGCTCCACTAACAGGCCTGCCTTATACATCACCAGATCTCTACAGCCCCAGTGCACATATGCACTATCTAGAGGCCAGAGTACAGTGACAATAAATTCAGTGGGTTACACACCACCTGTCTGCGCTCAGCACAAACTTTCGGACTATGCTTGTGGCTAACGTTAACCCATGGTGGCCAGAAGCACTCTACTGTTTTTTATCAGTGACCTATAACAGCTTGTGCTATAAGACTTTAACCTGCTAAATGACATGCCATCAGCAAAACCACCGGGATTGTTAGACTGCCCCATGCCTGAAGTACACTACAAAATGTACAGAGAAGCAGCAACCCATTCCCACTCCACAAACTCTTGGTTTCCGATGCAATTGCCAGCTTCCACTTTGCGGGCAGCGTGTTCTAAAAAGCCAGAGGAAGCTGCTGCTGCCTTGGTCAGGTGTTGCCAAAGAGCAAAGAGCAGTGGCCACAAAGACCACGTCACAGACACATGTTCCTGCCAGGGAAAGTCTGCACTGCAGCATTACAAGATACTTCTTAATAGACCAAACTTCCCGTACAGCTCTCCAGTGCTTAAGTTCAGCCACTGCTTGGTCTTCAGCACACTCCCACTGCGTCTCGGGATGTTGGGCAATTCCAGCAGATCTGTTTGAGTTACTGTTTTCTTTCTAAAGGTCATTGTCCAAAGGAATAAACTTGAGTGGGGCTCGAGGGTTCAAAAAGTTGCTTAGCTAGGCTGCCTCACTGCTATTTGACCTGAAATGAACAAAACTAGATAATATAAAGTATCTGGATTCTGGAAGTTGAAGTGCTGCCCTGCTCCAGAGCAGAGACTTAAAATTCTCATCTTTGATGTCACTTGCAGTAAATGAATTTGCTGGCAAGACTGTTAGAGAATCACTCTGCACCTAATGACTCTCACTACTGTGTAGTTCAGAAAGTCTTTGAAAAGCACTTCTAGGAAGTGAAGAAAATAATTTAAGATTTTGTTAGATAACTGAGTCATCTTCATCTTTGATTTTATACTGTGGTAGCCCAGAGAGTTTGTCCTCAGTTTCACTGGCAGGTTTTTCATTCTTTTGAAGTTTCATGATTTCTTGGATTGTGTTTCTTAAAAATACCTGGCTCTCATGGTTTAAATCTCAAGTACTGAGTAAAGTATCATAGCTGGACCTTAAAGTCTATCCTCCTTTAGAATTTGCTTGTGTCTAAAGTTACCTGAAAAAATGTGATAGGCTGTTCCATCCACTTCCACTCCACCTGAGACATACAAGGAAAGCTTGACAGACAGTCAGGTCCCTTGCAAAACCAAAGAAAAAGGAAATGGTGTCCTGGTTCAACATTTGCTTTTGCTCCACACTTTGTGAGGCCTATGATTACAAGGCAATAATTCTTGCTACTTCTACTCAAAAAACCAAGTGGGACAGAAATCTGCTGTTGAACAAGATCCATCAGCTTGCTAGTGGAGACTGGGAGTATTAAGACCCTTTACATTAGACAAGAGGTAGTGATACCGTGGAATTCATGATGATTTAATTCAATCGATAAGCATTGTCACCTCTTGCTTCATTTTGTGTCCCCCAGAAACACCAGCTCACATCCTTGCAGTCTCCTCATTTCAATTTAAATATTATTTTATAAAGACAAATTCCTCCGAAGCATTTAGTAGTGTGGCTATGAGAATAGAGAAAATTAACTATGTAGTGTAAACACACACTTTCTGTGTCTAATACTAAGGCCATTGCAATATGGTGCATTACATGTCAAGATGTCGTGTTTCCATATGAGAGATGGTGGTCAGGATGCTAAAAAGAATGGACAATGCCTTGGAACAGGTTCAGAAATCTGATTTAACTACAGGGCAGGCACCTAAACTAGTTCCTGCTCAACATGTAAATCCTGAAACTGCAATTTCTCATTTGTCTTTGGATTCTGAAAACCTCATATTTGAAGCTTTCTGAATGCTACTGCATTGCAGAGCATGAGTACTTAGCCTCTGAAAATACTGCTGATGGGATACTTCCACCCTTCACTTGGTGTGGGCTCGTCTCCAAGCCATACACTACGTCACCATCTTTGGGGCCAGCATCTCTGTGCCATTCAACATTTAGCAACTCTAGCAAAAGCCAAACAGAGGGCTGGGAAGCAGTTTTCTCAAGGGAAAAAATGTCCTTTCATTGTCGTTTTTTTTTCTGTGCCTGGGCATGTTAGATTTCACTATTAATCCTGACATAGACCTCATACTCAAAACATGCCTAAATAAAGCCCTCATAACAAATCAGGATTTATTATTCTAATCTCATTTAGGTCATACAGTGGCGTACAAAAGTACAAATGTAAGGCCTTAACCCCTAATCCTTAACGCAGCAAAAGCTTCCACTGGCTTCAAACAAAGTAATGCCCACACTTCAAGGGCAAGAACTCACGCGCACAAACTAATCAGAGTAATGCAAGTAGCTTTAAAGAAAGAAATCTGTGGTTTCATAATTTCAGCCAGTTCTTGACCTGAAGAAAAATTTCTAGCATTAAACAGGTTACACAGTGAATAGAAGCCGGAAAGAGACTCATTCTGTGAAACAGAAGCATCCGAACATCAGTGCCTTTGTTTCCTTTCGGAGTTTTGTCTCTGGGTGGTTATACACATATTTCAAACTCTTTTGCAGACTTTCCCATTGCACAACATGCAATAGGAGCAGACTCAAGCTTGAAGATACAGTCTGCATTCCAGACTGGTAGGAAAGCTTCAAACACCCTGAAATTTCTGTCCATGCTGCACGTTCCTTGGAGTTTAAAACAAGACTTTGCAATCTGTAGATCTAAGACTAAAAAGTACTGAAAAGTTTTTGTTGCTTTTTGCTGTTTAGATTGTTCTTTGTAGCTTTGAGTTTCCTGGATAGTTCCATAACACAGAAGGATGTTTTAAAAGCATGTTAGCTCAAGTAGAACATATTCTTTCCTTTGGTAGCCATCGCTGCTTTCTTTGACTTAGGATTTATTCTCTTCTTTGCATATCTCCCCACTCCCACTAGAAAAACCCATAAAAGAGGAACTAAAGCAGTCTGGTATTTCCCTTAGAAATATCACTCAGCTGAGTATGAGCTGACTGGAAAAGGGAGGTGAACTAGATACGGACTAACGAGAGGGAGGTGGATTTGTGTGCTAAAGATCACTAGACCTCATGTCTGGGGTTTCACATCACCTATGAAACATCCTGGTAGAGAATGTATGTTCTCATCTCAAGAGGCTTGATGAGTAAAGAATAAAAGTGTTTTTAAATAGGGACAATTTTAGCCACATCCAGTAAAGGAAGTTAATTTTTTCTTCCTTTGTCTTTTGATACTTAGACAATGCAAAGCATCTGGCTAACAGCTAATAAAGCCCCACATGTTAGAAATCATCTGCTTCAGCCCTCATTATCTGCTTATTCAAGTGGCTGAAAATTCAGCTGTGGAAGTAAAAAGTCGTGAATCTTTCGGAACCCTTCTCAGGTTAATGCCTGGAGAGGATTTTTGAACACCAATATCTTAAATATACTCCAGCTGGAACTGACTTCCATAACACCTCAGAGGACTGTGCAATGTTAGGAAGTGGGCTCACGGACAGTCCGAGCAGCTTGACATTTCCTCATTTTCCTAAACTGTATTTGGAAAGCAGATGGCCACTGTCAAAATTTTTCACCTGTAGGGCCATTCCTGAGGTAGCAATGAAGATATTTTGGTTAGTCAGGGTCCTATGGAACTCCAGTCTGGCCTTTCTGGGATATGAAAAATGAGTGGAAAGAGGTAGCAAGAAGCAGATCACGCCTGAGACTGCAAGACAATGTAGCTGTGCAGAGTAACAGTGAATTCCTAAGCGACATGTCAAACCTATAGCACAGAGATGAATTCCCACGGGATGAGGTTTCTTTGATCATTGGTGAATCTGTACTGCATATCTCCAAAGATGTGAGAAACACACGTAAATCCTGGGCTAAAACCAAATGGTAAACAAACCTGTGCAGCAAGCTTGCATTCCACACACAAGATTCATTCAGGAGCACCCCTCCTCGCTCTATACGTGTGTATGATCTGTATGTTGTATCCTATGCTTGTATGCGTGTATTTGTGCCGTTACTTTCATGCTGCCACGCAACCTGGACAAGACTTTTGCCTACACCTGACGGAGAAGTGCACTGCTACCTCTTCCAGGTTCAAGCAGAGGAACCACGGAGAGCTGGCACCTTACCTGGCAGCGCCGAAGGGTGTCACCTACAGCCCCCTGGGCTGAGCTGTGTCCCCACCTCCTCCCAGGAGCCTCTCCATCCGCAGAAAGGAAGCGAAGGCGAGTCTTGGGCCTCTCGCCCCGAAGCGCGGGGGAATGAGGCAGGTGGGGGCACGACGGGCCCTGAGAAGGACGAGGAGCGGTGGGAGGAATAGGTGAGTTGGTCAGAGGCGGCTTGTTCTTCGATACCCTTCCCCTCAAACAAGGCGGGCCGAGACTCAGATCTCCTCGGGCCCGGCGTTGTCTCTTCGGCACC
>NW_009712881.1:0-473 GCF_000703405.1 Apaloderma vittatum | reverse complement strand
CCAGAGATTCCTACAGCCCCATCAGAGAGGTGAGTAGCTGCTAGTAGATAATGCTGCTGCTCCATCGCTGCTCTTACAGTGGGGCTGCGAGTGGTTAGGCCACACGAGCTTAGCAGGTAGTAGCAAGCAGAAGTAGTTCAAGAGTGTGTATGAAAGAAGTAAAAGGCTGTGACAGCCACAAGTGCCAAGTGCTTTGAACTTTTGTGGAAGCTGTGTGCACTCTGTGCTCCTTACCTGCGCATTTGAGAACCTCCAACAGGGGAATAAAATCCATCTGCTGAGTCCCTGGTTCCTTGCAAAGCATGACTGTCTTTTGCTGCCTGGTTTTGATAGTGTTTCGTTCTAGTTTCAGTATGTTTCTTGGTCTTAGCTTGTTATTAAGGGCCTGCACTGCTGCTGGGATGGAGAGCAAAGGAGTTAGTAATATTTGGCAGGAAAGGACAAAAAGTTGTCCCAAGTAACTTAAGACTGAA
>NW_009712880.1:0-12611 GCF_000703405.1 Apaloderma vittatum | reverse complement strand
GTATAGAGAGAAGTGCACTGGGTGCATAAAGCCATAATCAGTTGGTTGTCAAGCCTTTACAGGTAACATGGTGCTGTAGGGATCTCACCCCGAGTCTCCATTTGAAAGCAGCAACAACAGAGGGAATGAAACGGGTACAAGCCAAGTATTATTTGTCTCAGCTCTCCAATTCCAGTTCAGCAGAGATGAACAGTTACAATGACATGTTCTAACGCTCTTCAGAGGCAGCTACCTGCCTAGTCCCTAACAAAAGCAATGGAGCAAGCTCACTGGGGTGATGTGAAGCCACACTGCCAAGGTGCCCATTTCATTACTTTACAAAAGCACTTAAGTCACTCAGTAACAAGCTGAATTAGAACATCCAGCTGAGACTGAGACTACGAGTTTATTTTTTTTTTAAAAGGAAAAATATTTGACAGACAATGCAATGTGTACAGGATCATGGGATAAAACAACCGTACTGTAACTGAGTGACTTGTAAGAAAGAGTTCCTGTCTCCTGGTATTGTTCTGAGGCTGTGTGACAAAGTTTGCTAAGAGGATCAAGAAGTAATCAAAAGTGATCATGTCATCTCAGCATGCATCACATGCCAACCAAGGCATATGATTTGCGCTGGTGCAGACATCAATCCCACTCAAGCTGAAGTATAAAGCACTGGCTTAACTCCACCCTCTTATTCCATCTACTGACCCCAGCTAACTAAACACGGTTTACAAATCAGTGTGGCTCACTGTAGCACTGCTCCATGGCTTGTGATTGTCTGTTAAGATGCTCAGGAAAATTAGAATCTTTGTTTGTTCTGAGTGTTCATGCACACTTTGCAACAGGCACTAGTGGTACAGGTTTTGAGGTCACAGGAATGCTTGTCCTTCACCGCTTTTAAGAAAACTTAGAGCAGAAATGGAGAAGAATGCATACATTAAAACAGTAACTATTAATGCTCTTGGGTAATACACCTGTATTTATGTATAAAAAAAATATTTAAAAAATAAAATAAAATTATATAGCTTCCTTGGGAAACAAAATTAATTCTGCATTTACCGTTAATTTATTTTTTTAAAGGCTATTAATATGGAAGTTTCAGGGTAAAAATGGCATTAATCTTTACCCTTCATGCCAAGAAACAGCTCTGGGTCAACTATGGAACTACCAAGCACTGAGACAATTCAGTATCACAAGAGCAGCAGATGGTCTTTGGAGTTTAACTACTGCACGTCCCCATTTTGTCTCACCAACTGCATGTTTCACCTTTCCCATCATCTCATTCTGAAGTCTAGTTGCTGTCCGAGTCATTGTCTTCATCTTCTTTTCCAGACAGATCATGTTTGGACAAGTCATTGGCTTCTCCCAAAGGAACAGCCCCTTTCCGCTGTGGCAAGACACTGAAAAAGGCCTCCTTCCAGTCTCTCTTCTCCAGGTACGCAAGGATGATCTCAAACACTGCAACATCAAGAAAGACCATCAGCTCTTTTACAGGGAGAAGTGAACTGCTGATAGGAACACACTCCCAAATCCATCTTTACAGAGGTTTACATGCATTTGGTTGTGGCATCTTCAGAATAAAGCTGATGAAGTACAGGCAGAAGCAGACAAGGCAATTCTGCTGCTGCTGCAGTGTAAAGCCAGTTGTACATCTCCAGTTGTAAGACAGTTAAAACAGCAGTACCTTTCTGCAGCAACTCCAGCTTGAATCATTTTTTCTCAGGGGCAGAGAAACATCCCCCCAGTACTTCAGGTCTCACCAGTGCCTTCTATACAGGCACTGATGCTTTCCCACATTTGACAAGAATACTGCTGTGGATGCACTTTAACAACAACCGTCCCCTCCCTAACATATGGGCAGCCCCAAGTCTTCCTAAAACCTACCAGAATTAGCTTTATCTTTCATTTCCACCTGAGCTTACGGCCAAAATCCTTACTAGTCTCCAGTTCTGTGACCCTTTCTTGCTGTTTCTGTTATGCCAACTGTACAGTCAGCCTCCTCCTCTTCCAGCTCCCAAAACTTTTCCTGATTAACAGTAGCTCCAAATTGCATTATACACAAAATTAATCAGCAAATTATTAATTTAGAAAAGTCTCAGGCTATTCAAAAAACCTCTCAACACAGATTGTGGCTCAGCAGCAGCAAGGAAGGCACAAGAAGGCCCTATGGCTGGTAAGCCAGACTTGCATGACAAATGTGGGACAGAGGGGTGGCTCTTCAACCTCAGGGCTACAGAAATAGTGCTAACACCACTGGAGAATGCTGACTTCAAAGAATGCCTCCAGCACAAGCGTTCTCATATGCTGTCACTTGGCATCAATAAAGGATCAAAGGAGCTCTGGAGGTAAACAAAAATCCTTACAGAGTATTAGGCAGGCATTCAGAAAGGGAGGAGCAGCATGGATCTCATACTCACTGAGAGTCAAGTTACAGAAAAGTGTCATATTTACTAGAGGTTTCCTGGATCCAAGCTTACTAGACAGCCAGCTGCTCTCTGTGACGCTGATACTGAAGAGCTGGCCATTTTACTACAAAAGTTATTCACCTGAAACATACTGTGAAAGTATGAGCTCTCAAAGGACTATATTAATATCACTGTAAGTTACTGCAGAAAGCACCTGTGGCAAAAATGTTGGCTTAAGAGACAAGAAGAGTTTAAGAAGTACATTTCTTCTCTGTTGCTTTGGAACTTCCTTTATTTGCACAGTAAAAGCAGAACCAACAGCAAGAGAGTGGCTTCCACAGGAGAAGACAGGCTTCTATGATGGGCTGCAATAGCAGCAAATATATCTTGCAAGGACAGAAAAAAGCGATGGGAGCAGTTGTTAGACATCACTGCAGACCGGAAGGAAGCAATATGATCATACAACATATGTAAAATATAAACATATAAAGTAAAATATAAAATATTAGCCTTGGGATACAAACTTGAACAGAACGAAACAAACTCTCTCAGCTACACTTGCAGCTGTGTTTTGCAATACAGTGGTTTACATGGATCTCAAATCTTCCAAGATTTTTAATTCAAAAAACGTAAGTCTCATCTTATACCATGTCAGTTTTCTAGCATCAGATATTACACACATGCCTGTGTTCCTGATGCCGTTTTAACATGGCAACGCAGGCACTGAACTGCCTGTGGAAATATATGGTGACTCAATCCCAAGAAAGGATTGTAACTAGGTAAGTAAAAAGCCAAGCAAATTCCCCTATCAATGACACCGCCAATCTCCCACCACCAGAGGGCGCATTTAAATAAATCGTTTCAAAGCGTAACGAGGCACTTCAGAGTTTCTTCTACAGGACTTCCCAAATTCACACCTATCAAAAATAGTTCCACAGGGACAAGGCAAGTCCCACAGCCTCACAGGGCAAGCTCCGTACTTTACTCT
Source organism: Apaloderma vittatum (assembly GCF_000703405.1). Taxonomy (NCBI): domain Eukaryota; kingdom Metazoa; phylum Chordata; class Aves; order Trogoniformes; family Trogonidae; genus Apaloderma; species Apaloderma vittatum. Next base: position 9,236 of record NW_009712880.1, on the reverse strand, counting down.
GCTGGCTTCAACTTCCGCACAGAGGGTGAGAACCCAGAGACCAGAATAAGCAAATCAAAAGAGCGAGGGCGGAAAAAAAACCCCACACCCCAAAAATAACAGCAAAAAACCTCAAAACAAATCAAATGAGTGACCAAAAATAAAGACGAGCAATTACATAGTTACACAAAGCAGTGAGGGTGACGTACTCACAGCAGAATACAGAAACCTAAGCACAAGTATCATACTCATCTACACAAAATTTGTAAGATTTAAGAGGCAGTTTGACTCTGTCCACATTCCTCATGCCTTAGCCCCTTGAAAGCTGTGTTTTCGGATTTAGATTCTAAGCTAATAGGAACATAACACAAGAGCATTAATTACAACTGCTACATTAATTACAACTGGTACCTCTGCTTTTGACAGTGGCCTTTTATTTCTTTGCCCAAAAACCTTAAGTAAAATACTGCTATAGCAGAATATTTACCTTAAAAAGCGTCTGTGTGTTAAGAGTCTTGCAGCTGCAATTTGAAAATGTTTTAGGAGGAAAATGAAAAACAACCTCACGCAAAATCTCACCAACTAAACTGCAGTGAAATCAAGTGCTAAATGTCTGGCACAAGAAACACGCACAAGACCATAAAGTATATAAATGAAAGCCTCGAAGTAAGTGATCCAATGTATACTCAGTACTCAAACACGTAGAAGACAGCCTCCAGTTGACACTAGAGGTCAGCATTAGATCGTTGCAGAAAAACTCCAGCAGAAATCAACAGCTATCACAACTTTTGATGAGCAACACATAATGTCCTATTCTTGTCCACGTAAAGCAACATCTAAAGATAAAGTTTTGGAAACATGTAAAATCTTAAATATGTAAAATATTAGATAAATTCTAATTCCAATGATACATTATATTCTCTTCCACATTTAAATAATCTTTATTGTCATGCAAATAAATACCTCATCTATCAATGCCATTTTAAGAAAATAAAGTTATCATTGAGCAACATGCTACAAAATAAAATAAACCTGAAATAAAGCAAGGTAAGATAAAATAAATAGAACCTGGAAACATGACCAGGATGGCAAGAGTGTCAAAATTACTCACAGGACAAGTTAGGAGAATAGGCCGTGCACTTCTAAGTGGCTAAGATACCATCATTTACATTTAGACATATCTAAACTATTTAAAGGTCAGGGTAACTACTGTATCCCAAAGGCAAGTAGATTCAAGAAATACCAACATAATGAAGTAAGATTTAAGTATGTGTGCTACAGTGCATATTTTGATGGTTCAAATTCTGAATATGGCAGGTACATTCTATAATAATGTAATTATTTTGTGATGTAAAACTCACCATGATTGACGGCTAACACTTTCCGACTGTTCATCTTGACAAAGTTTCCCAGCGGGAGCTGTGCATGACCAATTCCCTGTTCCACAGCTTTTTTATAAGTAATTCCCTGTGGTAAAGACACCAAAACAACTGGACTGAGAACCACTGCTTCAAATCAGCCTGTACGGATTATTACGGGTATCATTTTCTGGCAACACATTTGCCAGTGCGGCCAAAATCTTGCTTTAGGAAAAGAAACTTGGCCTGGTTAGACAGTACCTGCTTCAAGGGCTACCTTTGTAAAATTTATTACTCTGAACACACGTCACACTATGATGTACGGTCAAAAACAAAGCAAAACTTGTTCGTGCAATTGAAGCTCTAGAGTGTGTCAGCCATAGCCTGTTTTAAAGGCAAGTTCACGCTTAAGTACAAAGTCAATCAGACTGTAGTAACTGGGTATTTTTTCAAAGGAAGGTAGAGGATAAAGAAATTTTGTTTGCTTTTTTAAATCTGGCAACTCCTGTGCCCAAGGTGGGCAAAAAAAAAAAATCCTCTAAAATTGTGTAAACACTTTATACCATAATGACTGTACAAAGGGTCTGCTTTAGCTCCCCCCTAGCCTTTAAAAGTGGAATAACTGCTGAAGTATTATTTGGAAAGGCTTGAGATACATCCCTTTTTTTAGCATCACACTGAAATTTTAAACATGTCACCAGAACTTACATAGGAGTTTCTTTGAAGGAAAGCAATAACAGTGCTTTAATTTCCCCGACACATTCTCTATGACGTTCCAGGTCCGTATAGCATGAACCCCCGTACAGGTATGGAACCAGATCCCCAAGGCACATGTGTTATTTAGCCAAGTTCTTCTGACAAGCAAACTTATTAAAGAAGGACACCGAAGGTTCAAGGGCTGTTCTTCATCTATATTTGGGAACATCCACATACAAACGCACATATGCGCACACAAGTACTTGAGCAGAAACCAAACCTTTCTGTCTGAAAATACGGCCCTCAGTAACAGAGCTGTGTTATTAATTCCATTCCTATATTTAAAATTAAAAGATAAAATGCTAAAAAGCTCAGCCTGCCTGCACTCTAGAACATAAGCCACTGCTACCAGCACAATTTTTTTTCCTATTTCTTCAAAAATTTTTTGAAATAAGTCTTTTTCTGAAGAAGTTTTCTTGCTACTTATTTTTGTAATTTACACATGAACAGCATTAATGTCAAATAAGATTGTAAAAAAAACCAACAAAACAACCCAAAAAAGAGCTCTAAAGAAACAGACCAACAGTTTACCTTGTGGTGATTGTGATCCACCAGTCCTCCAATCACATAAGCTTTCTTCTCATCAAGCTCACTGAGAACATCTGGGGAATCTGAGGTAAGATACACTAGGTCTTCTTTCTTTATTAGCTCACTATAGTGCTCTGTTCTAATTTGAATATCCTCAAAAAAAAGGTAGTTAAAAGAAATTACATTCAATTGATGAACTGTTGAGCAAGCTTTACAGAACCAAGATGGAACCAGCAAAAATAAATCCAATAGCATGCAGTCATTCCACATCTCTCACTTATGTTTAAGTGCATAGCCCAATGCAGACTGATTTCTGCTTAAATAATCCACAGTCGCTACAGCACTGACTTGTAACCATTATCAGGAAATTTTCTGAAACCCCCAGAAAACTTTACAAATCCTTGACTTCCTGCAATTCCCTTCAAACATTACGGTATTTCCCCTAGGGATCCAAATAATTTTCAAGTCCACCTTTCTAAAAAAAGTGAAACCAGAAGTAAATATTTGGTTAACATTACTTGTTTGATAAGAGAGGTTTATGCTATGCTTTTGCAAAGCAGTTATAGCACAAGACATACTGAAAGTAAAACTTTTTATTTACACAAAGCACTCTTCATTTCAAGGCACTAGAACACCGGTTTAACAGGGAACTGCAAGGAAAACCACCATGATGACCATAAGACAAGCTACTTCTTGAAAGAAAGATTGAGTGTTGCAAGGCAACATAATGAAGGGAAGGTGCACACAAGAGAATCACATCATGACTTCAAAGTCCTATTTTTGGCAAAGAAAAAAGAGCACTGTCAGGACAGATGACTGTCAGAACTGTCTAGATCAAGTAGTCTTGCTTTGTTTGTCAGAGAACAAAATCCGTTCAATAAACAGGTGTGGAGTTTTTCAAGCAAAAATCAAGTCCAGATTCCAGACAAGCAGTCTTTGGCTTATTTAAGTTAAATTAATTGAAAGCACAGAGAGAGACACTATTTCTAATATGCTATTGCTCTAATGTCTTAGAAACATGTGGAAAAAGTTCAGGTCCTTCACAATTAACAACCTAGTTAGCAACTATGATCAAGACTTCTCTTTCTCTTCATACAGAAATAGTCTAAGCAACTATGATCAAGACTTCTCTTTCTCTTCATACAGAAATAGTCTATTATTCACCTTCCAGTTCACCCATCCTTTGTCATTTTCATTCATGTTGCTCTTCAACTGTCCCCCATGGCTCGTCAAATAAAACTTTGAAAAGAAGAAACAAGAGGTACAAAATACTGAGTTGTTAATACGCCAATTTGTTTCCTTTCTGTACAAGACTTTTTTCTACCCTTAACTATTTGCTAAAACTCTTAATTATATTTTAGCTGAAGGTGGTACTGAGACCATACTCATGCATTTAGTGACGTATTTTTAAAAACAAATATGCACTTATAGTCACCATTTTTTTTTAATCTGTCACAGATAAAACTGACTCGCAACAGTATCTTAGTGGCATGCCACTACATACAGGGATTTTTACAACAATTTCTATTACAAAAGAAGTAATTTTCTTACGAAAAAGAGGTAGCTTAAATATTTATTTTCTACTACAGTTCTCATGACTTGGGCCACAGCTGTCTTTCTCATATGCTTTGTATTTGGCAATACAGTCAGTGCTCAGTCTGTTTAAACATACCTGCACAGGATGAAATGCTTTGCGGTTTTCTGCGTAACATCTCTGAATTTGCTTGTGAAGCTTCTTAACATCCTGTATACAACACAATTTGTTTTTACATAGTCCTTCAGACAGACCACCACAAAATGCTTTACCATGAGCCACTCAGAAGCTAAAGAGAGAAAAAGGAAGCTTTTAACTGGCAAAAGGGACTACTGAGAGAGTGTGGACATGAGACCTTAAGAGGGAAAAACAGCCACTGTGAAGGGAACACAAATATCTTCCACAAAAGATATAAGGTCTTCCACAAAAGACCCTAGAACAATAAAAATAATTTAGTGGCTGGCATTTTGACCTGACAATTTGGACAAAAGCTAACTAGTAGACTTCATTTTTAGCCAATTATGTTTTTTGTACGGTGTGCATTACATAGTACCTGAAGGGGGCCTACAAGGGCCTGTGGTGATAGGATGAGGGGTAATGGGTGGAAGCTGGAAGAGCGTAGGTTTAGACTGGATATAAGAAAGTTCTTTACGCTGAGGGTGGTGAGGCAGTGGAACAGGTTGCCCAGAGACGTTGTGGATGCTCCATCCCTGAAAGTGTTCAAGGCCAGGCTGAATGGAGCATTGAGCAACCTAATCTAGTGGGAGACGTCCCTGCCATGGCAGGGAGGTTGGAGCTAGATGATCTTTAAGGTCCCTTCCAGCCCAAATCATTCTATGAGTCTATGAAAAGTGTGTTTAGACACTTCTACACATGTGCTTGATTTGCATTATTCTAGGAAACAAACAAAACAAAAATCACTGGGATTTAATTATAGGTAATAACACACTCAAATGAGGATCAAGCAGATTTACCACTGTGGCAATACTCAGTCTTTCACCCATGGGAAAACTAAGAATATATAGTTTATGCTTAAGAAAATTAAATATGCATAATTAACATGAAGAATCCTAGAGCAATAAAAATAATTTAGCGGCTGGCATTTTGACCTGACAATTTGGACAACAGTTAACTAGTAGACATTTTTAGCCAACTATGTTTTTTGTAAGGTGCCCCAAAAGCAATGTCTTGCAAATATAACTGATTCCCATTTTCAAATGAAACATCATTATATCACTTTGATTGATGTAGTCCTTTGAGAATGTTTTGATATCTCCAAAGGATTTCAAGTCAACTAGACTTTATCCCTACAATATTGCAATGCAAGTTTTTACAGACATTAGAGAAAGCATCTAATTAACCCCACTGCTAAAGGTTACAACCATCTTCATTTACAATGCTTTACCCTTCCTAAGCACCTGCAGAAGTGCCAGTTTTTATATTAGGTCTAATGGGCGCCACCTGACAAAGGAAGGAAACGTATTTTATGAAGGACAAACCTCAGCAGGAAACGCCCAGTCAGCATTTCCTAAACTACTCTGGTCTCCTCTGGGGCACTGCTGAAGGGCTCCTCAAGGAACCGAGTTCCAAAACGCCTACTGCCCCAGAAACCAAAGGCTGCACTCTCACAGAAGGCTGCAGATTAATATACTTTCCTAGTAAAGCTGCTTTGGTATCAAAACACTGCATCGAGCATCTACCCAACCCAGTGGTTGGGCATCCTGCTGATCTTCCTCATATTTAACTATCCTGCCATCATCTCATCTGCTCTTTCACCCATTCTGAAATTTTAGAGATGGGCTGAACAGTGTCCTCCTGTCCCAACTGCCTCTCACACAACTGAGAGAAAAAGCTGAGTAGCCTCAAAATGCTTATTTCCACAGATACTTATTAACACGCACTTAGGAGCCTCAGATCCACTTTGAAAGAGAAAGTAACTGGATGTGGCATTTGTAGCCCCCCTCTAGCAAAAACATTTTGAGGCAGAACTGCATGTAACTTCAGGTCAATATATTGCACAAACTGTTTTTATATTGCTGATTTTCGAATCAAACAAACTTACCACCTCTCCATGAAGGCAAACAAAATCTCTGGCAAGCTTATATAAAGGGATGTTCCAAACTCTAAAAAAATCCAGCAATTGACGTAAGCAGGTCTGGGACTCATCACAATCTGAAACACGCTAACTGTCGTCTGCAAGCTCCTCTCCACTTTTTGTGTTCTGACATGGCATCAACACGGTCACTGGAGAACCTTTCAACATCTCTATGTGATGGGTAAGTTTCTTTTACCTTTAGCACCATCAGGTCATCAAAGCTGCAGTCCACAATGAGGCGAAGCGTACTAGGAACAACTTCCCTTCGCATACGTTTTCTGTCATTCCCTTTGTTACTAGCGTCCAATTTCAACTGTCGTTCTAGTTTTCTCTTCTGGCGTTTTTCTTTTCGTTTCTGCCTAAACAAACAAACACAGAAAGCACTGCCAAATCTACTGAGGTATATGTTACGTACATAAAACACACACTTCCAGGATGAAGGTGGTCGTCCCACAACTGTGATAGTTTAAACCTATCTTGTTGGTTCCGTTTGCGCTAGGCTGACACCAGCATAAAACACATACCCCACCTCTGTGAGGTACCTATGTACCTACAAGGACAAACATCTGACACAAATTCAATGAAGTCAATAGTGGGAGTCTCACTGATTTGAGGGTGTTCCAAGTCATGTCTTCTAACAGAAACAACCCAAAAGATTCCCCAAATTGCAGAATCAGAATGTGGAAGGCAATTTACCTGCAGTTTCCCTGAACAGTTTTCAAAGGGCTTCTGAAGCAATTGTTTCTTCTGCCTGCTCCCCCACGGGAGCAGGTCACCAAGAGATGAAATTTTGGTGACAGCAACTTTAACAGCCACTGTCTTGGGAAGGAACACTTGACATTCAACAGGACAAGGATAAATCACGATCAGCCCATTTGCAGATACACTTTCTCTCAACAGAATAAAAGAGAAGCTCATCATCTTCCAAAACTATTTTAACAGGTTATAAGTCAACATAACTTATAACACAGCATTTCATATGTCAAAAGAAAATACTTTTATTCATTGTCTTTTTAAGAGTCACCATGTCTGATGATACTAGTGAAAGAAGGCACAATCCATGCAGAATAGTACATGGCCACAAGTTATTTCTCCCTTCTGACAACCTCAAAATATACAAGTTTGAATTCTTCCCAGTATCCTCTTCAAGCTGTTGAGGAACACTTCTAGTATGAAGAGAGGATGCTTACCTTTGTTGCTTCTTCATATGTAGATGGAGTAGCCTGTGACTACTGCTTTAAACCTGGCATGGGAGAAAACCGGTTCAACTGCCTTGATTTACTAAAGCAATCTACATGCAAATTCTGCTGGCACATAGTTATTATTAGTACTAAATACTATTCAGGATCCTAGGAAAGACACTTTCCAAACCGTACCTCCGTAGATCTTTCTGCTCTTCCCACTGTTTCTGCTTCAATAGCTTCTTCCTCTGCCTCTTAGACATGGGCTCAAGGCATTCGTCCTTGTCTGAGCCTGCCTCCTGTCTCTCTGCTGGACTGTCACCTGACTTCACCTTTCCTTCAACATCGGGAACTTCAGGGGACATGCTATTTTCTGTTGGTACCTCTGGATCTTCTGTTGGCATTTCTGACGACATTAGCTTTTGGCCAGGTTTAACGACTTGTTTCTCAACACGTGATAAATATTTCACTAAAACCAAATTTTTCCGTCATCAACTCTGTAAGAAACAAAACAAAAGCATGAGTGTTATTAACAAGAAGTTCAATTAGAACAAACATCAGTCTATACCTACCATAAAACTGAAAAAAGCCCAATGAGTAAGAGATGGCCTTTTTTTTATTTAAAGCTAAATTAGCGTCTCTGCAAAAAGTAACACACAAAATACTAGAGGGATTATAACCTGTATTCAGATCATGTATAAAACTGATTGTTACCTCTGCAACTATCCAACAGTTTACAATTAAAACCTTTGTGAAAACACAAGTGTACAGAAGTAGGGAGTCATACTAGATTAAACATAAAAGAAAAAACATTACTAGTACTATTCTATGTACACAAACTATTCTGAAATACACAAATAGAAAAAAACTAGACATAATCTCACATCACAATGGCAGCATGTTAGAGAAACATATGAAATTAAAGCCATTTTTGGAGGCAAAAAGCGTGAACAAGCTGTATCCCTTCAAAATTAATTTTTATTTCATCTGAGAACCAAAGACATTAGCCAACCACTGACGCTGGTCACTGTCGGGGACACAGTACAGCAAGTAAGGGCCTGAATGGACAAAACAGTTACTCATCAAAACATTTTGCATTCAGATCAACTACAATCATACCCTCTCCTTTTCAACAGCAAGTATTATTTTTTCATTCCCACAGCTCCCTCTGCTCAACAGCCACACAGTTTTCCCAAGATAACTACTTCACCAGAGAACGCTGCATCCCCAGCGCCACTGTCTGAGCGGCCTGGCCTAGTGGGGGATGTCCCTGCCCATGGCAGGGGCTTGGAACTAGATAGTCTTTAAGGTCCCTTCCAACACGGTCAATTCTATGATTCTACGCCAAAAAAAAACCAATCCCCTGCCCTCTCCGGTAACATTAGAGCCAGAAAACACACGATACACCACAAACCCAGAAGTGCTTTGGCCAACGTGCCCGGATTTTGCTCCGATTTTCCTCTCTGGGGCTGTTGGGCCGTTAAGGCCCCGGAGCGGGGCCAGCTGTGGGTGGGTGCCCAATGGCACGGGCACAGGTCTGCGGTGCGCGCCCCCCCCGCCGACACCGAGCTCCACACGTACATCCGTGTACCCGTGTATATCTATATATGCATATACATACACACGCACACGTCTGTATCTACACCTATCTACGTGCACGCACGCTATATATAGAGAGAAATGCACACGTTATCTCTGCCTACGCGCCTCAGTACTTCGTAACTCAACAGGACCGGCCGCCCCCGCCCACAAGGGCCCGGAGGGAGAGGGTGGGCGGGTGCGGATCGAGACTCCCACACACACAA
>NW_009712879.1:0-432 GCF_000703405.1 Apaloderma vittatum | reverse complement strand
AAAGAGAAGCTTTAGCTCTGTTGAGAAGATCCTGCTGTTCCTGGGATGCTCCAGGTTTTGGTATTTGTGCATTTCATGGGTATATACATTTTTTTTATCTATTTATTCCTGGTGTTTTTTTGTTCAACCCATACCCCAACTCCTTGCAGCTTTTCTAAGCTTTTTTGAAGCTTCCAATCTCTGGGTTTCTGCCTGTCTTTGTGGTTTCTATTGTATAAAAATAGCAAATTTCAGGCACACCTTCTTCATTTACTTGAAAGCAAAAATTGACAAAATCGTGACGTGGCTATTCTTGTGTTCAGTGTTTTTATCCCTGATCTTCAGTGTCGCTGCATATGACATGACTGATAAAACACTCTATAACGATTTCAATTCCACCAGGCAACGAGATTCATGGAAACTGACTATCAGAATGGATGAACATATTATGGC
>NW_009712878.1:0-3269 GCF_000703405.1 Apaloderma vittatum | reverse complement strand
TGGGTTTTTAGCTAAACCCAGGACAGGATGGCCGAAGGTCTTGACCCAGAACAAAACAATGCCACAAAAATTTATCACCAGCAGTCACAAAGGCTCTCAGGATTTTCTCCTGCCCTCACCCAGCTGGCAGTTGGAAATGTTGGATCCCAATATATTCCTCTATCTATCATCCCAGTGGAGCGTCTTGTGAAGTGCTCAGAGGACAAGGAGCAGGGGCAAGCTCTGTGGTCGTGTGCTTGAAAGCCCAAAAGAGCAAAGGAACTGGGTTTTGGGGTATGAGTAAATATTTAAAAATAGGGATTGTTGATAGATATTTTGAGCTGCATGCCTGTTGGCACGTTCAGCAATGGCAACTCTTTTTTTTTGAACAAATCCTCTCAAGATAAAATTATCTGAGGGCCTGCCTCTGCAAGGAGTTAGTATTTAAAGAAACAACCCAGTGTTATTATTTCAGAATATAATTGCCCACACTTACAGCTATTCCATGGGATTATTGAACTTCATTTGCAGTCTTAACCTGAATCTAGGTCTGTCGGCCAGGACCTAATTCACACAGCCCTAACTCTTGTCGAAGGTGAGATAAGGCTCTCACAGAGTGGTGGCTTTATGGTTGAAGTGCCCTCTTTGCATCTCCTCTCTTTGGGTGAATGAAGTTACTACTAGATTTTTAAGTTGATTTGTTTTTCTAACTGTTGTGAAAGGTGCTGGCAGGGCTGGATAGGTTTCTTAGAATTTTCTGCACCAATTTGGGAGAAAACATTGGATCAGAAACAGGATTGCTATGCTGGGATGTGCGAGAAGCTTCAGAGGCACCCTGTGAGAACATCTCCAAGGCAAGCATGGAATTACTTTATAAGGTAAATGAGTGGAGGGAAGTAGAAGTAGCTGCCTCCAATGTTAAGTCCTGCTTGAGCCGTATGTGGAGATGGAGAGCTTGGGCCCAGGCTATAGGGAATTCAGCCCTTTGGTTGCGTTTCGGATCAGGCAGAGGCTCGCATTGTCATCTTGTGCTTGCAGCAGGTATTTGGCAGCTCCACACAGGGATGCCAAGCCAATGCTGCAACCAAGGCTGTTCTGACAGCTGAAGGATCCCTGCAAGGAGCCTGTGGTCCAAAATACTGTCCTCACCCTCCATGGGGAACAGGCAGGTGTGTGACCTGTGACATTGCCCTTTATTCTGAAGGTGCTCTGTGACATTGCCCTTTGTTCTGGGGGAGCTCCTTCTCCAAGACAAGGTGATGAGTCCCCCTGCAGTCGTGCCATCCCTCTCCTCTCCTGAGATGGTCCAGAGAAGTGTTTCATAACTTGCGAACAAGGAAAATACATGCAGAGTTTGGTTGCTCTAAGTGAACTGAGTTATTGCCATGTCAACAAGGGCCCTATCTTCTCACCCAGTGAGGCAACAATGATTCTGATCATTGACTAAAAGGGCAAACATATATTTTTTTGAGCTAACAGGAAGTCAAACTGTTCTGGCAATAAGGATTGTTTTGCAAGGCCAACTGATGGTTATAATATGATCTTTATAGGACTGAGAGTGAATGCAAATTACATCTGTGGTCAGTAGAAGCTGGATTCCTGTAAGCATAAGCGAAAAAGAAATGAATGTGCAACTAAGTCCTAAGCGTGTTTTGTTTAGAGCTTTCTTTGGTTTGCAGTCAATAGAGCTTGCCAGGCAGTGTTGAAGGCAAATAGAGAGACATGGAGCAGAGCAAGAGCTTCAAAACTTCTTTTAACCAAGGATGTCAGAGGACTTGTAGTGTTGTAGGATTGTAGTCTGCATGCTGGAGCTAGCTGCCAGGGAGGAAACACTGGCAGAGAAAACACAGATGGCAAACGTGAAGTGAATCTGATCCAGAAGGAAAGTGAGAAAAGCATAGATAAAGCTGCATGGGAATCACCAGCTTCCTGGGCACCCCCAGACATGCTTCATTCTGGGCAACCCCTATTTGGGGATTCTATCTGAAAATCAGCAATATTGGGAAGGAGAGTCCATCAGGGCAGTGAGATTTAGTCAAGCAGGAGCTGAGGCAACTCCTGTGACAGCTCCCAGCGGAGGCCTCACCACCCTGCAACACACTTGGGCAGCAAAACAGTCATGAGAACCCAAAGGATTCGTATCATAGCAAGAGCCCTAAGGTCCCAGTGGAGTTCTTGGTACACGCCTCCAACTTTTCTTTGGATTTTGGGAGCCAAAGGTCCAGGCTGCACATCCCTGGTAGTGCTGTGGGATTTCACAGCAACTTCATACATCCTAAAAAGGAGAGCCACAAAAAAACTGAGCATGTCAGGGAGAGACGACCACTCCTTGGTCACAATTTTCCATACTTTTCCATAATTTGCAGAAAGGTAAATATTTCTGCTTCACCTGCTGAGGCAGGGGAAGTGGTAGGAATCACATTGCTGCGCAAATGCTAAGATGTTTTGTCATGGCTTCCCTCACACTCACACTCTGTCCCCTGCCCTCAAAGTAACTACAGCTGCTAATTCGATGCTGACTCCAACTTGGATAAGCATTACAGGGAATAACCTTGATTAGAAAGAGATTAAATGCATCAGCCCTCACCTGCCTGGAAGGTGAAATATTTTTTTGCGAGAAGGAAAGGGAGATCATAGATACTCCCATTCATGCAACCAGAAGGAAGCAATAATATTAGAAGTCACGGGCTATTTTTAGCTTGTTCTGGCAACTTTGTGTGACCCGTACATTTTCTATTTTTCCAGGAAGCCAAGCTCGGAAAGCTTTCAGCTGCAGAATGCTTTGAGGGGACACCAGAACAGACAATCTTGTGACCTTTGCCAACTTTCTATTGGGTAGGAAACCTCTTATCCCTGAAACTCAAAATCCCTGAAATCTCAATTTTTAATTTTTTTTCCCCAATAAGCTGTTTTCACAGTGAACAGAGCCTGCCAGTACCCAGTTACGCTCTAAAACACCCAAACCACTATTTTTTTTGCGTTTGGCGGGGGTGAGGGTGCGGGGTGGCCAGCCAGTAGGTCCTGGCTGGAGCTGGGGTCTGGCGTTTGGGGTTAGGGTGTGGAGATGCGGTCTGCTGTTGGGGTGTGGGGTCTGGAGCTGGGAGCTGGAGTTGGGCTGTGGAGCCGGGGTCCGGGGTGCGGAGCTCTGGAGCTGAGGTTGGGCTGTGGAGCTGGGGCCTGGGGTGTGAAGTCTGGGGTGTGGAGCTGGGCTCTGGAGCTGAGGCTGGGGTCTGCTGTTGGACTCTGGAGTCGGGGCCGCGGGTTTCGAACTGCGGTCTCTCCTGGAGCTG
>NW_009712877.1:0-9014 GCF_000703405.1 Apaloderma vittatum | reverse complement strand
TCCCTTCCTTCCTTCCTTCCTTCCTTCCTTCGCTGATTTAACACCGTCTCGATGCAAAATGCTCGATGCTGATTCAGCTGCCAGCAGCAAGACTGGCATTTTGTGCACCACCAGCAAGAAGGACAGCGGTGAGTGGTAGGAAACTGGGAATCTCCCCTTTTACAGCCTCCACTTTTCTCTGGGCTCTGTGGTTGATGCTTTCTGGAGTGTTTGAGGGTTTTTTTGTTGCAGTGGCAGAGCATAACAGCCTCCAACTGTAGAGCAGTCCTGACCTCACTTCGCAACCTCTCCCAGGAGAGAGTTAGGGCTTTCTGGTCCCGTCTGACACATGTGCCTGCGGGAGGAGGGATGGAAACTTCCCCAAAACAGGAGTCGGGGTGGATGCAGGGCTGAAGAGGGTGCTGGCAGTCTCTAGAGTGCAGGGCTAGGAGCCATGTACAGAGTTGGGGTTTTTAGGTCAAATCCAGAAATAGTCCGGATCTCTTACAGCTTCGAGAGAGGGAGAAATTCATGTGCTGAGCAGAGTCACATGGGGCTGAGACTCAGGATGGGTGAGGCTGCAAAGGATGAATGGCTGCAAAAAACACAAGTTCCCAAAAAAGCTAGAGGCAAAATAACCTGGCATAAGTTTCACCTGTCCATCTTGGTAATCAAATATCTTTGAGTTGAGACTTTATCAAATGCAGTGCAGTTTCACAGCAGTTCTGGTCTTTAATTTGAGTCTTTTGAAATACTGAAAACCATCCCTGTGTTTGATAGTGTTAGGCATATCTTCCTCTTCTCCTTCTCTCTCTGCATGCAGAAGTTCAAGGGCCTTTCGTACCCACAATATTACTTTTGGGTTTATTCCTTCTGCCATTGGGGATGCTGTGGGGCTACCGCACAGCCCGGGCATGGGGAAAGCAGCCCTTACCCTGAAAAACAAATCTTCAGGGTTAGATGAAAGTAAATCACTTAACAAGCCCTTGCTAATATCTATGAATCATGTGAGGAGTCCAAAAATTTCACTGGTCTCGTACATCGTAGCTTGTTGCAAGTGCTGTAATACATCCTTATGTTGTCTGGGTAGCATCACAGGACTCAGCGCAAAGAACTAAAGGCAGGACACATCTGGCATGTCTAGACTGGGAAAATAGGTTACGTTTGAAAATGTTAGCTCTTCCCCAGAGTCACTCATGACCAGTTAACATATTTTTGAAAGTGTATTAAATTGCATCTGCGCTAGGAGAAAAGTCATGTTTGAATTGCTATTAACTAACACATTTTCTAGTGTGGCCTATTTTTCCTCATTTAGAAGTGGCTGTTATCAGCTGAGCTGTCACCGACGTGAGAGGGGATGTGTGAGAAGTGGAGAGGTAGGAAACGTTAAAGGAGGCTTTTTTGGTATCCCCAATATTTGTTTTGGGTTTATTTCAACTTTTGGCTGCAGATCTCTGTAACTCATTTCACTGAAACCAGTTTGTACCTCTATCAAAGAAGTGGGTAAGGGGTTTGGGGCTCGGGGGGTTTCTCGCTGGGTGCATCACTAATACATCTCGCCGAGCGGTTAAGCCTCGAAGGTCTCCAGCTTCACGCATCTCTTGTTTTCATGAGAGGCTTTTTGTATTGTTTTCCTGAAAAATTTGATAGGATGCTGTCAGGGTTTGGGAGGTGCGTGCCTGCTCTATGGTGTCGAGAGCCACATACTGCCTAAACAGTGCCTTTTCTAGGGGTGAGCGTTAATTTTTTTGTCACAAACTGAATTCAGCCCCTGGTTTTACCACCTGATATGCATTAAGGTCACAGCTTACCTGCTCCTTGAAAAGAGCATGGTCATCTCAGATGGCACAAAACCACTTTTTGCTAGTATAGGTTTTAAACAACTGTTTAATGGGTAGACTGATACTGCTTTTTTTCTTCTGTTATTGTCACGAAAATTGCTTTTCCATTAGTTGCTCTTCTTGTTAATTACTCACATTAGTCTAAAAAAGTAATTCCTGTGACTAACATCATCAGAACAAAGCATAAACCCCCTGTTTTGGTTATCTTAAGAGGAACTGAGAGCTGTCAGAGGATGTGGGATTGCAGGCCTCGTGCATTGCTCAGATAAACTGAGCAATTTCATCTCATTATGGGGCTAAAGGTGTCCTAGCCCCATCCATGGGCTTTGAAGCCATGTGCTGCACTTGTCGTGCAGAGCAAAACGCAGGGCATCGCGGCTCTGCTGCAGCTGGGACATTGTGCGTTAGATAACCCCTTTTTGAATTCCTCTGCTCCAAAATGAGGGTGAAAATTAGTTAAGAATGGGACAAGCGTTAATTACTCTTGGCCTATCCAACTCTGTTTAGGCAGCAAGTATTTTTAGCTGCCGCTCATGGTGATAGTTTTGTGAGTTTATAGTTGGGCTGAATTTCTCCACTCCTCTGCTCAGGAGGAAATCACTGGTGATGGAGGAGCAATGGGCTGCTGCAGAGATCTTCTCCCCAGAAAGCTGGAAGAGCCTGTGGAGGTAACAGGATGCAAAACCAGAAACAAACCACAGAGGATTCTGTGCTTTAAGGGGATGAGGCAGCTGAGGTTTTCAAGCTCTTTAATGAAGACTGTTTTGCTCACAGCTGAGGTATGAATGGCGAAGGCAGAGAAAAGCCAGTAAATCAAAACATTTCCCTAGTGCAAAGCCTAGGGAGTCTGGAAGAGGCCGGCACATGGGCTGGCACAGCCACACCAGGGAGACAGCCCAGGGGAGGCTTTTGGGGCTAGGCCTCGAGTGGCAACATCGTACAAACGCCCATACGAAGCCTGAAGGGTGGCAGGGTTTGGAGTTTGCAGATCTGTACAGCCGGGCAGCTCCACGGGCTCCACCAGCCCATGTGTCCACAGCAAGAGGCCGTGTGCTTCAACGGTTTTAAAGTTTACCCGGTGTTATTTGAATGGAAGAGCAGCGGCTGTTCTGCCTTGACCTGCAGGGCGAGTGCTCGGTCAGCTGTGAAGAAAGGCGGAGGAGTGCCATTGAGGAGAGGATGGCTTGTCCCACCACGGAGTGCCTTCTGCTTCAAAACACGGAGGAAGGCTTTGTCAGACCGGGCAGGTTTTTGTGCAAAGGCATTTTCCCATTTTGGGGATGACTGCGATGTGCTCAGGCAGGCCCGGGCTGCTGGTGGGAGTCTCAGCAATGCGGATTGCCAGGGTGGTTCCTCCCACGTGCACCCATGATGATCCTCCAGCACAGAGTATCACGGGCAGTCAGGAAGGAGAGTTTAGGGATAGAACTTCCTGGCATCTCCCTGCAGCAATGGGTGCGCTGCTGCGAGTTCTGCCACTCCGCACGCTGCCGTATCTCTACAGCTCCCTGACAGGAGGTGGGATCAATCTCTTCTCCCACGTAACAAGCAACAGGACAGGAGGAAATGGCCTCAGGTTGCATCAGGAGAGGTTTAGGTTGGATATTAGGAAAAATTTCTTCACAGAAAGGGTTGTCCAGCCCTGGCACAGGCTGCCCAGGGTGGTGGAGTCCCCATTCCTGGAGGGATTTAAAACCTGTGGAGATGTGGTGCTCAGGTACACGGGTCAGTGGTGGACCTGGCAGCACTGGGTTAATGGTTGGACTCGAGGGTCTTAAAAGTCTTTTGCAGCCTCAACAATCCTGAGTCAATGATCATTGCTAAGCTGGTGCTGGCAGCACTGTGTCCCCTCACGTGTGCCATCGCATGCTTTCCCAAACAGACACGGCGTGCCACAGCTGGCTGAGGTGGTTTTGCAGGAGGTGAGCACTGCCTGGATTAGCGCCGTCTCTGCCCCAGCGCTGCTCCGACTCTCCTCTGCTCAAAACCTGCAGTGAAGCCTGGAAGTAGAACAGCAGCTGTGCACAGCACGCTGTGCTTCTGAAATCGAATGCGCAAAAGTGTTGGCAGCCAGAGTCATCCATCCGCTAGTTAGCAAAAGTTAAATATTGTTAAAAATCTCGAGGAAATCAATAGACGTGTTTAATGATTTTTTTTTTTGAGCTGTAGCAACTATTGACCGGGCTGTAGCGCTAATAAATGAATGAAAGCTGGCACCTTCTGCAGCTCTCCTTGGAGATGCTGGTGGGATGTAACAGCTATCTGTCACGGGAATAACACACGTTTACTCGTGGCTTCCTACACACCCACTGTTCTGAGCTGTCTGCGAGCATCTGGCCATTGCGGGTGATGCCCTGCCTCTAGCAAAGCTTCGAGGAGTTTTATCTCCAGCTTTGGTGCAGCGGGTGCCGGGACTGATGCGCGAGGTCTGTCAAGCGTGCAAGAGCACAGCTCTCAGGAACACCAGCCAAAGTCTTTTCTTTGTATTTTGTCACAAACACCAGCCTGGGATGTATAAGCAAAAAGCTGTGGTCTCGTTTGGGCCAGTGCCAGGGAGGCAGGGCAGGGGTGGGTGTCCTCTCTGAAAGCAGAGCTGGGATGGAGCTGGTGGCCCTAGTGATCCCCTGTCGTCACGCTACTGCTTCTCTGTGGAAAACACACAGAGACGCCTTTGTGTGTCCAGATTTGCAAACTTCTATTTGGAGTAGGATGTCAAGTCTGCAGAATCCAATAACTATAACATTTCTTCACTCTTCACTGAAATACCACTTTCCTGGATTCCAGATATTTGATTAAGTTTGAATTGGTTCTTTTTTTTTATTGATTTGATTCTTTCGCAAGTCAGACAACGATCGCCAGAGAAGGAAAACAAATAATTTTTGTAAGATTAATATGAACTTGCTAGGCAAAAACACGAATGAAGTCAGCCACAGTTCCTTTTTTAGCTCTTTTATTCCTTGTTCCGTGTTATGACAGTGCTGTTCCTTCCACTTAGCTAAGAATAGCCAAAAGTCTCCCAGGAGCAGGCTCAGACATGTGCTTCCTGGGGCTTCATCAGACGAGTCAACTTCGCAGGAGTGCGTGAAGGGGAAAAGCACCTCCTGCAAGTTGCCTTTGCGTTGTCCTTACTGCCCACGGCTGCTTTCCTTGTCTGCTCCCCTTCCCACTGTGTGAGAGATCTGGGGACTTCTGTTGCAGTGAGAGATTGAATTAAAGCTAAACCCAGAGCTTTCGGTGATCAATGCAGTCGTTGTAGGGAGGAATAGCAACAAGATTCACAGCAAGGCCCACAGCTGACGGCAAGGGAAGCAGCGGCACAGAGGGACACAGATGTCTGTGTCTTGTGCCACGATGTGTCTCAGGCATGGAGATGGCATCTGCACCTTGGTCTGGGTGATGCCTCCGAGCAGGGATCACTGCCCTGCAGCTCCTCAGGGTGTTTTTAATTCAGCGGGCGGCACACTATCGCAGTTATGCAGGGCCAGGTAACTTCAGACTGACTTGATCAGAAAATTACTCTTATTTACTCTTTTATTTGCATTAAACCTTCAGCTATGCAGAGGCATTTGCAATTGCTCTGATAGGATGAGGAGCCGGCTCCTTGTCATAGCTCCTCGGGAGGACTCCACCACAGTCATGAGCGTGTCCACCCAGCACATTTCAGGGAGGTTGGAAAAGCAGCAGCTTCATCACAGGAAATTCAACTCACTCTTGACACAACTCTTATATTGATTAGATTGAGCAATTCTGAAGAAGTGTGGTGGCAGCAAATGGCAACTCATGCAAGAGAGATTAAAATGGTCTAAAAGCTTTTTCCCACGACTGTATTTTGACTGAACAAAGATGCTATCTTCGTGGAAAATAAGCCAAGCTGCTAAATGCTTCGTGCTTACGTCCACACCTGCACTTCAGAGCAGAGCACCAGTTAGGGGACACCACTATTTGTAAATTAATTTACCCCGAGCGTATTTGCAATGGGAAAGAATATATGGCAGCAGCTAGAAAAGTTTTATGCGTTTGTATTTGTGAACCAAAGAGGAGAAAAAGGAGTTAATACTTATTTTCTGTCAGCGTTTAGAACTTAGAAATATCTCATTGGGTGCCGAAGGAGAGATGAGCGCACAGTAAGAAACCTGGGCTCTAAGCTTGCAAATAATTGCTGGGAGAGAGGTGAAGATCCTTAATGCTCTCTAAGATCTTAATAGACAGGACTTTGTTTCAGAGGCATCTTTTTCCTTGTTTTTCCTTGTTTTTATTGTAAATCGTCCTGTCTCCGGTTTTTGTTCTTTTTTTTTTTTTTTAGAATACTACGTTTTGTTTCAAATCTTTGCATTTATACCTTTGCATTTTATACGTTTGGATACCTGTCTTCTGCTTCCGGCTGCTGATGCCACCGCTGCCTTTATTCCCTCTGCAAACCCAGTGCTCCTGCTGAGAAGTATCCAAATGTACCACGCATCCTGGTGTTCCTTTTGCCCTTGTGCTACCTCCGAATCATTTCAGCTGATGTAGTTTTCACACCCGTGCTGGAAGCAGTCTGAGGGGGCTTAACGAAAAGCATCAGTGATGGTAGGAGCGTGGGGCAGCTCTTATTTGACTAGGCTTTTTTGCCAGGCTTATTTGCCAGGCTTTTCCAGCTGCCAGCCCTCCATTCCCAACCGCTGCGAGGTGGCTGGAAGGAAAGAAGAAACCCTGTCGGCAGCTGGATGCTTTGCTGATCTTTCCAGGCTGTTTCCCCAAGGAGATGGGAGGGAGGCACCTGCCCAACTTGCAGGAGGAATTGCAGTCCTTTCCGTTCCCCACCTCAGCCCGACGTGAATCCCCCAAGAACGCGATCTTCTCGCAAATTGCTCAGTGGCTTTCTGCAGGCGTCTGCTCTCTGCCCAGCTCCGTAATGCATCGTTCAATCAGCGAGTACTTGACGTAATTGGATCCCAGTACATAGCTGAAGTTTGTAGTGCCACTGCAGTACAAATAAACATCTTCACCACAGCTGTGGGGCTCACAAGATAAAAATTCAGCCGTCTCCTAAGGAAAACACGGGAGAGCTCAAGCACTGCTCTGGAAAGCTCTAGCATTTTGGGAATCCTGTTTTCTTTTGTTAAATCTTGACACAGCTGTTTCAAGGTTATCTGGAAAGAGGATAAGTGATTTTCCTGAAAGCAGGTTTTCTGTTTCATCATTTCTTTAAAGCGTGTTATTGCAATTACCATTTACCTAATGAACTCTTCAGATCTAATTAGCGTGATCGATGCCAATTTTGCCAAGAAAGATTCATCCTGCTGTAATAAAAGTTTAGATGAAAATCACCCATACTCTGCAGAGTAAACAGCTTCTGGGAATGCTGCCCAGCAGGACCCAGAGCTGGTTTTGCACCAGCTTTTCCGTTTGTGTTGCCCACGATTTGCCTGGATCTGGGGTGCTCAAGCCAGCCCGGACATGTGGACCAGCCCAGCTAAGTCACTTTAGTGTGAGCAAACCATTGTGTTGTGTTGTTTAGTCACATAAATATGAATGAGGACACGTTTGAAATGTAAGGATCTGTGTGGAGAGAAGCTTGTCCTTGCGATGCTGTGATTGGATGAGGATGCACATCCATCTTTGTTTGAGAGTCACGGAAAGGTGATGCGATGTGGTCCTGCTCTGCATTGGAGTCAAACTGAAATGCAAACGCTCTTGCCCTCCATCTGTGTCCTGATTCCTGGAGCTTTCCTTTTCAATTCAGCCACCTGGATAATCTGCAATGATTTAAGTTTTGAACTCTTCCCTCCCTGAAAGTGACGTGTTGTCTGCTCGTAAAAATATGTCATGGAGGTTCTGGCTAACATGCAGATGGAGAAATTAAACGTATGACAAACATCCTTTACATCTGACATATAGGAGCTGACAAGTATTTCCAGCTGGATGTCAAATGAAAGGTTTAAAAGCTGCTGGGTGAGTGGTTGCCTGGTGGGATCCCGCAGCGACGGCAGCAAAATCAGGTTTTGCAATAAGAGATTGGGATGTGGAGACTGGCCCTTTTGTCCTGCCCTTCCCCTCAAAGGTGCTCTGGATGATCCAGAATAGATTTATCAACTTTTTTTTCACAAAAGTATTTCTTTTCCCCCCAAGAAGTATTCCAGATTTTGAGGGAAGTTTTGCTGGAACAGATGCCCAACTGCAGCCACCCTGCAAGCAGCGTGACTTTCTGTGATACTGCTTTAATGAGAAAAGCTGCTTTGCAGCCAAAGCCTCACTTCGAATCACCGGCATTTTGAATATTTCTCTTAAATGAATTTGACTTTGTTAATTTTACTAATATAATACAGCGCAGAAAAGCATATGTTGCTGCAAAACAAGCTGCGTCCCGGAGGGCTGCCTGTAGGTGCTGCACAGCGCCGCGTGCTTTGGTTGCAGCAGCCTTCACTCTCCATTGAATAAATTCTTCTTGATATTTGCTTTGTCGTAGTGATGATGCCCTTTTGCTAAAGAAGCCATTAATTGAACAGAAAAGAATCAAGGTCCTGGCTCTGGCATCCAGGGAGAAACGCGGGAGGCGGTTGCATTTGCAGTAATGATGGGAGTAGTTATGCTCCATCAATGTGGGTCAGATCCCCTTCTTCTGTCTCTTCCCAACAAGACTGATGCCTGGAGTCCCTTCTAAAAATTGAATTGTAATTGCTTGGGCTTTACCAGCCTTGGTTTTCACATCTCTCGCTATTTGAGCAGTCGACTCCTGAGCTGCTTTTCCTCTTCTCAGCCTCTTTGTGAGTGGTTAAATTTCTGTGAAATAAAACAGGAAAATACGTGGCTCTGGCCCAGCAGCTCCCTCTGGGTTGCAGAGTGGGTTTGTTCCTGTTGGGTAGCACAAAAACTCCAAGTATCTCCGATGGACACATGTGGACTAAGTGTAACGGTGGGGCTGGCCAGGGTCTGCTGTGCCGACTACCCTCAGCGAGCCCCGTTATGAACAACCCCATGTCTGCCTAAAACTTTCCTTCTCATCACAGTGCCCTGATGAAACTCTTAATTACCTTGCCGAGAAGCAGGGAATGTGTTGGGAGGTACTGGTGGCTCCCGCAGTTCTCAAACAGAGGCTTGTAGCTTCCAAAATTGGTAGTAAAACTTAATATTGCAGGAACGTGGCAAATCTGTGGATAGAAATCAGTGTTTCATGTTCTTGCTTCAAGTGTGCATGTGCTGAGTGGTGCTGTT
>NW_009712876.1:494-795 GCF_000703405.1 Apaloderma vittatum | reverse complement strand
GACATCCCTTGGGACCCGCGAGAAGCCCCCTAAGGACTCCCTGGGGTCCCCCCTGAGGAACATCCCCCTCCCAGCGCGGGAGCGGGCTGGCTCGGTGCGCCGCGGTAGAAGGAGGTAATAAAAAAATTTATTGGCAGCTCCGGGATTGTTCCAGTTAAAATAAAGCAAACGGAAGGACAGCTGGGCCCGGGAAACGTGGACTTTGCTTCGCAGAAGCTTCAAACCATGCAGGAGGGATAGAAAAATAACCCAGGGCAGCCAGGGAAACGGCGGTCCCCGAGCGGGGTGTCCCAGCGCCCCC
>NW_009712876.1:0-309 GCF_000703405.1 Apaloderma vittatum | reverse complement strand
CACGTGGTCCAAGTTCCCCTCTGCCCAGGGCTCTGGCCCCCGTAGAGTGGTTGCAGTACCTCAAAGGGGTGAAAAAAAAAAGAAAGGAAAAAAAAAAGAAAAGAAAAGAAGAAAAAGCAGCGATGTTTTTGCGTTAGAGAGAGAAAACGCAGCCTGTGCATCGGTGAGCTGAGCTGGGGCCGGTCTGAGCCCAGCTGCCGGTCCCAAGGAGCAGCCCTAGAGGGGGGCTTCTTCCAGCGGCGTGGTCCGTCGGCTTTGCTAGGGGGAAGTCATGTTTAACCAACCTGAGAGCCTTTTCTGAAGACATAA
>NW_009712875.1:607-1303 GCF_000703405.1 Apaloderma vittatum | reverse complement strand
TTCCCTACTCTCATGCCACCATTCCCTCCCCAGCCTGCCATATCCTGGAGTGCCCCGAGGGCTTGGCGCAGGACGTCATCAGCACCATCGGCCAAGCCTTTGAGCTGCGATTCAAGCAGTACCTGAAGAACCCCCCAAAGCTGGTGACACCCCACGACAGGTAAGGGCAGGGCTGTGCGGGAAGGAGGAAGGTGGGAGGGCGTCGGTTTTGGAGAGGGGATGCAGCCCTGGCTACTGCCAGCTGCTCATCTGGGCCGTGCCCTCGCAGGATGGCGGGGTTTGATGGCTCTGCGTGGGACGAGGAAGAGGAGGAACCAGTCCCGGATCACCAGTACTACAATGACTTCCCCGGCAAGGAGCCTCCCATCGGGGGGGTCGTCGACATGCGGCTGCGGGACGGGGCTGCTCAGACTCCCAATCACTTGGGGGCCACGCTGGTAAGACTCTGGGCGCGTCGTCGTGGGGACGCTCCATGTTACAAGGGAGATGCAGGGACCCCTACGGGGCTGTGGGCTCTTCGCTCAGAGTTATTCCACCCTGAGAGCAGGAGGAGGGAGGTGATCGTGCCCCTGTACTCGGCACTCGTGAGACCTCACCTCGAGTCCTGTGCCCAGTTTTGGTCACCACAGCACAAGAAGGACATCGAGGTGCTGGAGCGGGTGCAGAGAAGGGCAACAAGGCTTGTGAGAGGGCTGG
>NW_009712875.1:0-325 GCF_000703405.1 Apaloderma vittatum | reverse complement strand
TGGCACTTGAGGCTGTGGTGTAGTGGTTGGGTGTGCTGGGATGAAGGTTGGACTGGATGATCTTCAGAGGTCCCTTCCAACCCCTGATATTCGGTGATTCGGTGATTCTGAGAGCCGTAGCACGTGTCTCCCCAGCGCCTCTGGCATGGAGAGCAGAAGGGGCCGGGGGCGCAGCGGGGCTCACCACCCTCCTCTCCCCGCAGCCCGTCGGCCAGTCGTCCGGTGGGGAGTACAACCCGCGGAAGCAGCACGCTCCTGCCCAAGGTAACGCAACCAACAGGGCCAGTCTCCGTCTGCTTTACCGGTGCCTACGTGCTCTGACGGC
>NW_009712874.1:0-3637 GCF_000703405.1 Apaloderma vittatum | reverse complement strand
GTGGGGCAGGGATCTTGCTTGGCCTTTGTGATCCCGAACCCGGGCCGTGACGTGGGAGCATTGTTCAGGGAAGCGGGAGAGCTTCACCCACCCTTCCTTTCTCCAGGGTACAGCCTGTGACTGTACCGCCTAACCCTGCGAAAAGGGGTTTGATGTGCACAAAGAAATATTTTTCAAATGTTCACGTCCCATGGCTTTGTCTCTCTGGTTTCATTTCACCCTGAATTAAGTGCTGCTAACTCAGGGTTTTTTATCCCCTCTCACTATCCTTCAAGGCACAGAGGCTGCTGGCACAGCGGCGACCGCAGAAATCCTTCTTTGAGACGCTCATCAGGAGCCTGATCATCTTGTGCGTGGCCATAGCAGTGGTCTTGTCATCCATCTCCGTCTGCGATGGCCGCTGGCTCTTTGCAAGGGGGCAGCTCTTCGGACTGTGGCACTTCTGCACCGTTAGTAACAGCAGCGTCCTGAAGTGTGTCACCGACCTCAGCCTGGCCAACGTGGAGGGGCTGAGTGTGGGGGTGATTCCCATAAGGAGCATGGTGTCCTTTGCTGTTGTAGTTGCCATATTTGGCCTGGAGCTGCTGATGGTGTCCCAAGTCTGCGAGGACGCCAACGCAAGGCGGAAGTGGTCGATGGGCTCGGTTCTCATCCTCGTCTCATTTTTGCTGTCGGCCACCGGGGTTCTGAGCTTCTCCATCCTCGTGAAGGATCACCTCACCTTCACGGGCTTCACGCTGACGTACTGGTGTGAGTTCATTGCTGCCTTTCTCTTCTTCCTTAACGGGATCAGTGGACTTCACATCAACAGCCTCACACACCCCAGGAACAGGGTAGGCAAAATCTAGGCACAAAGCGTGTAACTCTGCCTTTGTGTAATCAGCTTTGCCAATTAGACTGGAAAAGAGGGAGTCTAATGAAGTTTGAAAAGGACGCCGCATCTTAAATTGTGTGCAAGGAGAGGAAACATGAGTCAGTCTTGTTACCTGTAGAAGACATACCCACCCACTGGTCAGCACGGTGGGCTGCGCAACACAAGGAAAGCAGAGGCTGGGACTGGCTGCTGCAGTGTAGTTTTCTGGAGGAGTGGATTAAAGAAGAGGGTGTGCTGTTAAGCGTGCGGAGTGGCAGCAGACTGCGATCTACGCATGTGGGCTATTTTGAGGCTTTCACAAAGCCTGTACTGCTATGGGTTTGGTGTTGCTATGCTTTCCCTTGTACTCTGGAGCCTGTGCGAAGAGTGTGACACAACTTCGGTCTGTCTCGTGGCTTTGCTCTGTCTCAGGGACAGATGATTTGTGCCTGGCCATGCTAACTGGCATGAAGTATTGAAAATCTTCACTGGATGTCACTCCATTTCTGTTTTGAAAGCGAAGGCACACAGATGTTGTTCTAATCACCTGTTTTGTTTCCTGCTGCCACATTCCCCGTAGCTGTCCTTTCCTCTGTGAGATTTTCTGGGACATTTCTGACAGAGGCACAGGGAGATGCAGCTGTCTGGGGCCAAGGGCAGGCGCTGGGTGATGTGGGTGTACAGGCAAGAGTTGTGATGTCTTCCTTGGGCAGCAGTGCCCACTGTGACCGCTCCTCTGTCACCCCTGTAGGACACATGCCAGTTGGTCACCCAGCCTGGGTCCCTCAGGGCCCTTGCAGACTTTGTTGTAATGGGGCATTGCTCTTCCTAGTTTGTTTTTTTGTTCCTTTGGGACAAGAGGGATAAGTTCTGTAGGGGCTTTAGGTGGGCATTGTGGCTGGGCAGACCCATGCTAAGGCTACCACACCTTCTGGGTGTGTTTCAATTGTCGTGGT
Organism: Apaloderma vittatum; assembly: GCF_000703405.1. Taxonomy (NCBI): domain Eukaryota; kingdom Metazoa; phylum Chordata; class Aves; order Trogoniformes; family Trogonidae; genus Apaloderma; species Apaloderma vittatum. The sequence goes on along the minus strand of NW_009712874.1, from coordinate 1,828 downwards.
GCCCACTGGGAATATGGGAAGTCTGTTTGTCCTATAGCTGAGAGTCCTCTGTGGCGTTTTTTCTTTAGGGATTAGAAAACTCTAGACCTTCCTGACCAGACCAAGTCCTTTTCTTCCCCTGGGAGGAGAAGCAGCCCAGGGTTGCCTAAGGAGGGGCTGGTGGGGGCAGCTGTAATCTATCACAGCTGGTGGAAATACCAAGAGACTTGGCCAAAATTATATTAAGGCTGATCCTCCTCCTGCCAATGCCTGAGTCAAGATCTCTAAAATTGCTGCAGCTTTGAAGTTCCCCATGGTTTCCAAAGGACCTCAGCAGACCTCAAAGGCTGGTTGCCCTACATGTGCCCTCCCTTTCCAGCACAGAGCCCTAGGTTCCCCACAGGTAAAAATGTCTTTATAGAGTATTTCAGGGTTTCTGGTTTAATGTTTATTTTGTATCTGCTGGTAAAGCTGCCTGTATTTTTATCTTAGGACAAATGTTTTTACATGTTTCATTTCTCTAACTTGTCTGATAGCTATTGAGCAAGGTTTTCATTTCCTGTGCAGCAAGTTTGACACAATTTTTCACCTGAAACGAAAGCATAGCACAGAGGCCAAGAAGGCTGTGTAGGCGAGCCATGAGTAAACAGCTTTGTTTTTGAGAGCTAAGATTCTAAGTTCTGCCAGAGCATATATCTAAACTCACTGAATGTGCTTGTGGCCTTGCTTGCCCTCATGAGGGCAGTCTCCATTCCTTCATGGATTTCCATATATTTTTTTTAAGAAAACACTCCTAAAGCCTGTTTTGTGATGCACTTTCACTCGAGCTTTGCTCTGGACAGTGCCAGTTGTTTGTGCTTTTGCACGTGAATCTGCTCGTCCTTCTGGCGAGACGATACACAGAGCTCTGTTACCCAGCCAGCTCCTGAAGCTCTTGCAATGTTTGGCACTCTCTTGGGGTTTCTTGACCAGCTCTCAAGGATGAGGACTTATGCCTCTGGAAAACTGCAGTGTAATTGTGTCTCTGTTTGTGAAAGTGCTTTTGATTTGCTGAATTGATTTCAGCACGTTTGCTGCACTGTTGGAGATGCACTGGTGGGCTGAACTTGCAGATGCTTGTGTGAACAGCACTGCTGGCTTTATCAGAGCCAGAGAGAGTCTGCAAGGTCCTGTTCTGCACAATGGTGCACTCTGGTGTTGCCAGATGAAGTGCCTTAACTAACCAATAAGTCAGCTGTGGTGCCTAGGTGTGCCCGTGCCTGGCAGGACAGTTTCCATCCACTAGGTTAAAGGTGTCCGTGGCTCCTCGAGAGACACGAATGTAACTTGACAGTGCCTTCTTGGTGACATCCAAAACTGGAAATCAGTTCTGTATGTACTCCCTGCTGTGCTAGTGGGAGGCTGTGCCCCCAGCCCCTTCCCTGGGGCAAGGCAGCCACAGCCAGACTGAGTCCCAGGCTGGTGCCTCTCACTTGGGTTAGAGGAAGGCAGTGGACAATTGGCCATTGAGTTCACCCAAGACTTGGTGCAACTGTGAATGATTTTAGGGTGCCTCTGCTTGCTGAAGAAGAGATATTTTGTTGGTGGTAGGGAAAATACAATTAACTTGGGATTTTTCCCAACTGTTTTTGTATAGTACTGCTTGACTTACTAATGCTGGGAAAAGATATGTTTTGATGGGTAAATATCACAAAGCAGGGTTGATTGTCTTGGAGACATCATTGTATACAACAGTCTGTGCAACAAGGGGTAACTGTTCGTTCTTGAAGCCTATGGAAGTGTCAGCAATACTCCTGAAGTTTGTTAAATAAATTTCTTTGAAATAAGAACTGCAATTCTTTTTATATAT
>NW_009712873.1:0-340 GCF_000703405.1 Apaloderma vittatum | reverse complement strand
AAACCTCATGAGATGTTGGTTGGTTGGATGAAGCCTCCTGAGATGATGATTGGGTGGATGGAGCCTCCTGAGATGTTGGTTGGGTGGTTGGATGGATGGTTGAGTGGTCGGACGAAGCCTCCAGAGATGCTGGGTGGGTGGTTGGTTGGTCGGTTGGGTTCTTGGGTGGGTTGGGTGAAGAACCCTGCGCTGATGGGTCCTCCCGGAAGGAGAAGAGGGCGGGCGGAGACGTCGGGGAGGTCCTTCCTCATCCTCAGGGGTACGGGTGGGAGGACAACCCACGGGAGACACGGGGTTGGGTGGGTGGAGGTGGTGGAGAACGTGGAGATGGAGGAGATGG
>NW_009712872.1:0-817 GCF_000703405.1 Apaloderma vittatum | reverse complement strand
GTTTTCCTCACAGCGCCCTGCGGCTTCCTGAGCCAAAGTTTCCCTCAGCGCAGTGGTTGGGGTTTTTTAGGGATGAGTGTGTACACACTTCTGATATCTGGGAATAGGAGGGGAATTACTTTTAACTCCAGGTGGAAGGGAATCGATTCGGGCAAGATTACCTGCAGCTTAAAAGAAATGCTTCAAAATATTAAGACACTGGGCTTGCTTACACTTTCCTATCTGTTTTTCCCGTGCTCTCTCAGAAATACGTGGTCCTGATCTCAAGGACATTGCTATTCCAGTTCTGATTTTCTGGGGCTTATTACATGTCAGAACTGTAAAAGTCCTCTGGACAATTTACAGACAAAACATCTGGTTCGTTAAAGCAAAGCTACTGGACTAAGACAAACAAACTTTGCTGCTGTGTAAATTCACTTACCCAAACAATTTACATTCAAGCAAAGATTTTAGCCCGAAGAAAAACTTTTATTCATTTGTATTGAGGAGGTTTGGGAATTCATAGGCATTTTAAAATAATTTTGCTCTAATAAACTTACGTAGATATTACAAAATGTCTTTGTTCTCTTCTCGGATTATTATTGCTGTTATAATGGTTATTGACAATACTTTGTATTTACAAAAGTGGACTATCGTTTTCGGCCGTGCGCAGTGGCGTTTTTAAACAAACTTGACAGATCCATATTCATCTAGTCCAGCCTTGATGAAAACTCTTTCTTCATTGTTCTTCGCCGGGAGAAGAACTGTTTTCGTATTTCGATGGGGTCCTTCCGAGGCGTTAGGAAAGAGCAGAGGTTTTTCCCTGGGACCGGAGGCT
>NW_009712871.1:367-621 GCF_000703405.1 Apaloderma vittatum | reverse complement strand
GGAGAATCAGGTTTCTGTCACAAGGGCTGCCAGGAAAAGGGCAGCACAGGGTTGCAGTGGTCTTCAGCCAAGCAGGGGCTTCTGTCCCCAAACAGCAGCAGCAGGAGAACCCTGGGGATTTGGGTCAGCTTTTTGGGTGTCTTCAGGCTTTTCTCGGGCTTCTTTCCACCTGGGTTTCCATAAAGAGAGAGCTGGGCTGTGGGCAGCAGGAAGGGGGGTCTCTGCAGGGGAGGGACGCTGTGTGGCGGCAGTCC
>NW_009712871.1:0-257 GCF_000703405.1 Apaloderma vittatum | reverse complement strand
ACCTCTCTCTGGCCCCCCCGCGCCCAGCCACACCTGGTGCAGGGTACCGCGGAAAGCTCAGTCACCGTTCCCCAACCCCTGCTCTTCAGGCTGAAGCATTTCTCCCCTCCTCAGGGGGCTCCTCCAGGCCCGCCGCTACACCTTGGCCCTCCCTATGTCTCTGCTGATCGGCAGCACGCAGAAGCGGGCGCAGCGCTCATGGAATGGACGCGCTGCAGCAGCAGAAGCTCTGGAGCTGATCTCCAAACCGGACCCCG
>NW_009712870.1:0-725 GCF_000703405.1 Apaloderma vittatum | reverse complement strand
GGACTGCTGATAAATGATGGAGAGTGGTCTGACGAGATCTTCTGCCAGTTCACCTAGTACTCTAGGATGAATCTCACCTGGCCCCATAGATTTACAGACATTGACGTGGAGGAGTAGGTCCCTGACCATCTTCTCATGAATTGAGGACAACATTTTGCTCCCAGACCAATTCTCTTGGCTTGAGGGGCTGGTTTCCCTTAGTATAGGTGTTACTATTACTAAAGACTGAGGTAAAGAAGGCATTAAGCACCTTAGCCTTATCCTTGTCTTTTTTATTATATTTCCTTCTGGGTCTGGCAGGGGCTGGAGGCTCTCTCTGTTCTTTCTTTTGTTATTAATATATTTATAAAAACTTTTCTTACAGTCCTTTATTTTCAAAGCCAGAACAATTTCCAACTGGGCCTTAGACCTTCTAATAATCTCCCTACATGACCTCATGTTATCCTTATACCTACTATCAGTTGGCTGCCCTCTTTTCCAGAGGCCATAAACTCTTTTTTTTCCCTGATCTTTAGCAATATATCTCTATTCATGAAGAACAGTTTCCCATGAGAGGAACCCCATACTGGAGCAGAGGAAGAATATGAGGAACTCACTCTCTGAGAAGGAAGAAGTGGCAGAGACTCAATATGATGAACTGACCGCAACTCCCTTTTCCTGACCACCTGCACAGCTCGGTAGGAGCAGATGGAGGAATCAGGAGTAAAGTTAAGCCTGGGAAGAAG
>NW_009712869.1:3468-4553 GCF_000703405.1 Apaloderma vittatum | reverse complement strand
AAGAGGGGGAAGAGGGGGAAGGGAAAAATACGAAAAAAGGAGAAAAAAAGAAGGAAAGGAATACTAAGGACCTGCAGATGGCAACCCACAGCACCAAACCCATCCTTGCGCCAAAGTTTCTCGATTCGCTGCAGCTGCTCCACTCCAGAGTTGTTTGGTTTGGGTTTTTTTAATCTATTTTTTTCTCCAAGATAAACAAGTTTGCTGGCGGTCTCCTCAGGGAGCTCCGCAGTGCCAGGGCCACCTGCTGGACATCACCTTCGCCACCACACCAGTTCCTACCAACGCTCCCGTTTCCAGACCCTTTCTGGCCGCCTGAAGCACATTTTCTCGTGCTCACACCGACTACTTTTTCACTTAACCAGCTCTGCTCCCTTCCCGGGGTCACCCGCGCTGCTGCACCAGGGCGGGAGACAGATGGTTGGGTTGGAAGGGCCCTGGAGAATCACCTGGTCCAACCTTTCTTGGTAAAACGCACGGTCTCGGCTGAATCTTGAAGGTCTCAAATTTTAGGGAACTCAAGAGCAAGCTGGAAGGGCAGAGGGCTCAGACGCGTAAGAAGTTTGCAGGGAAACCAACCTGAATTAAATTGTCTGGGGCAGTTCGGGGTAACTCAGCCCCGTGCAGGTGTTAACTGAATTCTGCCTCTTTCTATGATTCCAGATCTCGAGGTCGACTGGTCGCTTCTGCGCCGCAGAGTCAGGGAATCCCAGAAGGTCTGAGGTTGGGAGGGACCGCAAAGACCGTCTGATCCACCCTCCTGCCAGGGCAGGGACATTCGCACCAGCCCAGGTGGCTCAAGGCTCATCTGGTGTCCCCGTCTGCTTTTGTCTCACCTAAACCGTATTTCTTTACCTTAAAGGGTTGGACTCGGTCACAGAATCCCAGAGGGTCTGAGGCTGGAAGGGACCTCAGAGCTCACCTGATCCAACCCCCTTGACCAGCCCAGGGTGCTCAGGGCCTCATCCCACCTGGCCTTGAGCATCTCCAGGGCGGGGGCAGCCACAGCCTCTCTGGGCAATCTGTTCCACCGTCTTGCCACCCTAGCACTGAAAATGTCTTCCTGGCACCCAATCTAAATATCT
>NW_009712869.1:1822-3383 GCF_000703405.1 Apaloderma vittatum | reverse complement strand
AGGGACAAGGTCCCCCCAGAGTCTTCCCCAGCTGAGCCCCCCCAGCTCCCTCAGCCTGTCCTCGCAGCCTCCCCTGGCTCAGCTTGGTGGCCTCCTCTGGACTCATATTTTGTGAGAATTTTCTCCAGGGACAAAGGTATTACAAAAACCACATTCAGAAAGACTCTTCCAAGAGTTCTCCTCTGAGCAGCTCTGCCCTGACTTCAACCCAGACTGAAGCAACTCCCCTCAAACCAACTGTCCAGTTCCTCCCCCAGTAGCTCTTCTATTAACCCTCATCTTCTCCATTTTAATTTTGGATTTTCTGGAGTATCAAATGCTTCGTGGAAGTCCAGACGCATTAGATCTGCCCCGTCTGCCCCCTAAAAAAACACGAAAAATCTCACATCCAGAAAAGAGGTGAGGAGGTACAACAAATTTCTGGCAATTCTGTCGTATTTTATTCCCTTCACTTCTATGGCTTCAGTTATTCTCCCCTTCAGAGTTGTTTCCAAAGCACTGGAAATTGTCAAAGTCACATCAGTTGGTCACTAAAATCAAACAGTCGTTCTGTGATTGATTCCACGATTGACGCCGCGATTGATTCCAGGAGCGTGCGGGGGCTGGACCATCTCCCAGCCTGGGTTCGTTTGCAAGGGCAGGAACCGCGCGGGCAGGTCTCTGCACAAGCAGCGCAGCCTCTCCCGCGCGGTTTTGGTTCGCAGAATTACCCGGAAAAGAGCTTTAAGGTCATCGGGTCCAACCCTTAACCCAGCACTGACAAGTCCTCGACTGAACCAGACCCCTCAGCGCTGGGTCTGCCCGACTCTGAACCCCCTCCAGGGACGGGGACTCCCCCCTGCCCTGGGCAACCCCTGCCCGTGCCCGAGAGCCCTTTCAGCAGAGAAATTCTTCCTCACACCCAACCTGAACCTGCCCTGGAGCAACCTGAGGCCGGTTCCCCACAACTTTGCGTTTGTTTGGTAAAGACAAGGTACGATGATCTAACACTTTCGCCCCAAACAGCACTTTGGTCCCAAAGAGAACTTGTAATATCTCTTATTTGCACACATATTGGCTCCTTAGAGCAAGAAACTATGTTTTCTTGTTTGGAAAGGTTCCTCTTGCGGTGACTGCTCTCACGTGCTCCTGGTAGCTGGGACTGACATGGGTTGGTGGTGCTGACACTAGGAAAATTTGGACTCAGTGATCTTGAAGGGCTCTTCCAGCCAAAACTCTTCTATGATTCTATGATTTAACAACAGGAAGGGCAAGAAAGAGAGAATGAAAGAAAGCTTGGAAGGAGAGGCCAAGGGGGAGGTGGTGGGAAGAGGAGACGCCCGGGGAAAGCCAGGAGAGCTGGGGTTGGCTTGAGGGGTTGGGAAAGTCTGGAGCCACCAAAGAAAAAGCACAGAAATGAGTACGGCTGGACAAAGAAGATATGAAAAAAGACCCAAACGAGAGAGGGAAGCTGAGGTCTGGTGAGACAAACGTCGAGAGAGAGTTGGGGGCAATGAGGAACGGCTGAAGGTCAGGGAGGGAAGAGAGGGGTGGAGGAGTGGGAGCAGGACCCACCCCCAGG
>NW_009712869.1:0-1809 GCF_000703405.1 Apaloderma vittatum | reverse complement strand
CCAGAGGGTCTGAGCGGGTCACTCAGCTGAGCCAAACCAGAAATTTTCATCGAGCCAGGCCCAGAAAATTCCTCAGCCTCCACAAGCAGGACCAGGGGGGCAGGAGGAGGCACCCGCGGCCCGTTTCCCCTCTCTGGTCGTTCCCAGCATCGCTACGGGATCCGACGGGGTTCGATGTTCAACAGGTGCCTACTGAAGGAATTAATTTGTGCTAATTGCCAGTTCTAACGGATATTTTTAGCTCAGCCCGCGTGCAGAGTCGAGCGGGTTGCTCCTCCAACAAGCAAAACGCAATAAAAACGGGGAAAACCATCAACATCTGCCGGGATCGAGTCTCCCCCAAGCTCCTCATCGCACCGACCCGAACCTCGACCACCGCCGACGTCACCACGGGAACGACATCCCGCCTGAGCCGACACCGGTTATCAGAACTTCCGTTTCGAACGAGGTCCAAGGGACGAAGCCCAACCGAGAGCTCCCAGCAAACGCCTCCGGGAGCAGCCTGAGCCCTGACAGAGCAGAAAATGAAGAAAATCACTTCCAGTGCACTTTTTTTCCCCCTTACAATTAATGTGGCGTTAAGTTAGGCAAAAGCTGGTTTTCTAACCCCACAGCAAAAAGCAGCTGCAATTCCCATTTTGGGAGACAGCCCCATTTACCCTGACAGTAAACACAGTAACTGGTGACTGCTCAGCATTTGATTAGACTGATTTAGAGAAAATGCCCGTTCAAATACCTATTTCACAGTGAACACAGCACACAACTTTTGGGGTTAAACACGAGGGGAATGTAAATGTTTACCCCTTTCTCTTCCAAGTGACTGACTACACGCAGCAAGAACACCTGGGTAGCTGGAGCGAGGAATCTCAATTCCCAAATTTGAAACCCTGCAAATTTAAATAACTTTAAAAAAATCTGACAAGTTACATCTCCAGCCTCGGTAGCCGTGGGTTGAGCAGGTCCATTAAAGGGTCTGATGAGAACCAGAGTCAGCGCGAGGGCGGGATCCCGCGACCATTAAACCCGCAAATTCTTGAATTTAAATTCAATGGGAAATCCAACACGATTACAGCTACCGCTGCTCCGGAAAAATCGGCACTTTGTTCTGATCGAGCTTTTGTTTGATTTTGAATTTCAATTGCAAAGATGGAATTTGAAAATAAACGACTGGAACATAGGAGCTCTTCAAAACGGTTGAATTTTATTTTACAGAAAGCCCAACTGTCTTATTTACCAAACCCTCCCCCTATATCCCAGCCTGGATCAACTCGCCCACGCAAAATCACACGAGCGCACGGGAGGGATCGAATAAAAGATAAAGCCTCACACCTGCCCTGTTCGCTGCTTGGCAGCTACAAAGCACATGTATTGAATGTAAAGCGACAAAACTCTTTCCAATTCTTCAATTTTCAGTTAATTAACCAGGAGCCCTCAGCAGCACGCCAAGTGCAAGTCACTGCTCCTCACACTCCTCGTTTCCAGTGGAAATGTTCTACATTCAGAATTAAGACCTGGATGAGTGACGGCCGGCCGGGACAGCGCATTTCGTGGCTTCTTCCCAACCTGCCCGGTGAGGAGCTCTTCACGCTCTCCCTCTGCAACTCTTTTGTCCCCGGTCTCCAAGCGAAGAGAGGTGAGCTGATGGCTCTGAACCCAACGCTTCCCTCGAGAGGAGCGAGAGGACAGCAAAGTGTCGGCAGCTCATTTCCCCGCGCTGCATCCCTTCCCTCCGATGTTGCTCTGAGTCACAGAATCACACAAAGACACAGTGTTGGGGCTGGACGGGAGCTCTGGAGATCCCCCAGTGCC
>NW_009712868.1:0-19934 GCF_000703405.1 Apaloderma vittatum | reverse complement strand
TCCAACCCCTGACATTCTGCGATTCTGTGAGATGACAAGAAATCTGTGATGGCATAGCAGGGTTGCCAGTCTTCTGTGAATTCTGCCTGGTCCTGCAAACCTGCTGCTACTGTAGTGAGTGATGCAGCAGTAAGTTCCTCGCAAGTAACTGGTCATCCTCGTCCCACACCAGCTGAGAAGAGAAGGAGGCGATTACCTGAATAAGCTAGGAAGGTGGTGCAAAGGAAAAACAAAAAAGGGAGAGCTACTGTATCTCCCAGGTGGGAAGAACAGGAAGCATCTACCAGAAGCATGAGGAAAGAAGACAGCAGTTATCGTCTGAGCTGATGAACTCCAGCCTTCTGCAAGAGATCCTGTCCTGCACATTCTGATTCTGAGTTGTTCCAAGGGTTATCAGCTAATTCAGTCCCCACACTGAGGGATAATGTAACATAGTGGTGCACACTGTTTTTTTTAAAATACCAGACTCTCCTGTTGATAAACTGGAAAGTGGCTCATCTTCTAAGGTTGGGAGTTTTTTGTGGGATTTTTTTGTTTATTTTTGAGTAGTTTATACAGGCTTAAAGTATCATCCAGTAGCCAACAGTAGAGCTGACTTGCTGCTGCTTTGCAGATTATAATATGATGCAGTTATGTGGTGGGTTTGGGGTTTTGGTTTTTTGTTTGTTTTGGTTTTTTCCTCAGTAGAAGCCGTCAGTAATGGAATGAGTATCGGTTTTCAGAGAGAAGCTGAGCTGAAAATTGGATCCCTACCCTAAGCAGATCCATGTTAAAACCCAATTTTTTAACTTTTTGATGCTAGTGGTTTTGTGGGGAGGGGAGGCAAGTCAGCTTGAGAGTTATACCAGGAATTTTTGTCACCATAATTTATGATAGTATGGAAGGCTACATACTATGTTCAGACTTTTTTTAGATGATTCTGAATTCTGGTATTTAGTTTCTTTACTGGTAGCCAGATTAAGATTTGCATGGAATTTACTTGAGGATCATCTGTGTTCCTAAAGGAGAGATGTCAGAGGCTTGTTTGAGGACACAGAATCACAGAAAATAACACTCTGAAAGGTTCTTCACTCCCTCAAGACTGCTGTTTATAGTAACTGTAAACATAATGTGCTGAACTTTTTTTGAATTATGAAATAAGGGGTCCTGTCAGGTTACTTGGTTAGTAAGTGTTTGGAAAGGCAAATGCTCTTTTTTAAAAAAATGCTTTTATGTTCTTTAAATTAGGATTATCAAGCATTCGAAGGGTAACTGATGCTCTGAGAGGCTTAGGCAGAAATGTAGCGTTGCCTGGAACGTTCTTCGTGAGAGCACTTGTTAAAACATGAGCGCGCTGACTCCAAAGCAGGCACATCCCTCTTTTGAGTGAGCTGTTTGTTTACCTACTGCTATATTATGACTCGCTGCAGTTCTAAGTGTGTGACACAGCTGCCGTTAGTGAAAAAAAAAATGTAACAAAACACATCATCTGAGCTGCTGCGATCCTGCTGCAATTAGGTCAGTGGGAAAAACTCATCCCAAATTTCTGTGAGCCATCTGTGCTTGGGTTTGTGAGTGAGGGTGGCTTACAACACAGCGTGTGAATTTGCCGGTGGTTCTGTGGATGTTGCCGGAGAGGAGGCATCGATTGCTTTGGTTTTTATAGAGCCCTATGTAAGGTTTCACTTGGGCTTGTGGAAGCCCTGATCTACCGAAAGTGGCTTTGAAACCACAGTCTAGTTCACATACTTCAGCTGCATATATTGGTTAGGAGTAGAGAGTCTTTACTAAGAAATATGTGGAAATAAGGGGCAGTCATTTTGAAGACCAATATCTCACGTTTGCTGGAGAAAAGCTCCTAGGCTGTGATCCTGAAAATAGATGTTAAAACCACTACCTCAGTTCAGCACAGTGTCGCGCCTGCTGGAAATCGGCTGTGGCACAACCACAAACTGCAAATTTTCTCAGAGCCCTTTTTGCTTCTGCCCTTTTTTCTTGTTGCTGTTTGAGACTTCAGAGAACCTGTGGAGAAATGTCAAGCTGTGCTAGAAAATGCAAAGTCCTGGACTCCTCTACTTATAGATTAACTCTAAATAATCTTTCTTTACAGGTGTGGTATGTAAGAAAATGTTGGTGGAACTGTATTGCCGCATGGTTTGGGTTGGTTGTTTTTTTTTTGTTTTATCTCATGCAATACAGGTCTCCAGGCCCAAGCCAAACTAGCAGTGTAAGCCTCTTCATCGAGTCCAAAGTCTTTGAGGGTGCCTTTATGCTATTCCTTTTTGTCCAAAGAGCAAGCAGTAATACAATTAGTATGTGCAGGCTCCTTCCTGTGTTCGAGCTACTAATGAGGCTTACTAGAAATGTCCCCAGCACGCGGAGTAGCCTCCCATGCTACAGTATGTAAAATTAGTAACAAACCCCGTATCATTAGCATCTCCAGATTCCTGCAGTGATTTCCACATGTCATTAGGGCTCCTCTGCTCTTTCTTCAACCTCTTTTCAATGTGTGTGTGTATAAGTATGATGAACATGAAGATTGCCCAGCCCCTGGGTAGTGTGCCCGGAGCAGTTGGCTTTGTTGGGAACAGACTCATCAGCTGGACACGGGTGCTGCCTGAGGATTTGGTTTGGGTCTTTGCTAGTACGGATCAGCTTGTGATGGTTGAATTCATCCCCCAACAAGGTCTTCTTAACCCCAGTGAACCTGCTGACTAGCATACGTGGGGCGTGAACATGTGGGTGGGTGATGGGACTGTCCAAGGAGCGCTCTTGCAGGAGCCAGAGCTGGGTGTGAGGCCTCTCTGCTCCTTTAACCCCCTCGGCTTGCTGATGTTCTCTTAGATCTGAATGAAACACTGGTAAAACGAAGAGACAGTTTATTCCCCACCTGCTCTGTGTATGTTTCAGTAGATTTGACTGAAACAACTCTCTTGTAAGTTCATCCTACCCTTTTGTAACATCAGAGCGAAGTTTCTGGTGTGTTTCAGTATTATTTTTTTTTCCCCTTTCAGAACAAGGATGTAGCACACTGGTGGAATTTTCAGCAGTCAAAGTCTGGGGTTTGGTTGGCTGGTTTTGTTTTTTTTTTATTCTGAAAAGTTTCCAGGTCTAACCAGAGTATTTCAGATTGTGCCAAGCTGGGGAGAGATTACAGCGTTTGATTTGAGCCACCTCAGGTGACTCGAGTGAGTTTGGCTGGAAGGTGTTTTACAAACTGCCATAAAGACAGGAACTGTTTTCAGAACTCAAACTGGAGTTTAATTCTGTGTTGTGCTGGTATCTCTTTCTCTAGAGTTGGCTAAATAACAAGGTAACTTCGCAGCAGTTTTCATACCCAGTGGTTTAGGGTACTGATTAACTCCCCGTTGTGTTGCAAACAGACCACTCTTACGTGAAAATACTATAATTCATAACAAGTCAGCAGAAAATTTTAAAGAATGGCTTCAACTGTTTGCAGGTGGATTTGTACCACTATTTTACCCCATGAGGAGAAAAGGGGAACTGCTGCTCTGTACCATCACTCTTCTGCAGCCTGAGCCTGACAGAAGGACACTTGTGTATACGTCTCTTGGTGATGCTGCACCAGCCTCAGAAAAAAGACTCTGTAATGGTAGGAGCAGAAGGATAAGGAGAGCTTATGCTCTTGAACGTAAGGATTTCTGTTTCCCCTCTGCCCCTGCTTACTTTTAACAGTTGTGCAAGCAACTGAAGGTATATTTTGACCATATTTGTTGTCGCAAGGGTGCTCGGTGTGTCCTTTGGCCCGTGTGTTAACAGCAGCAGAAAAGGCAGAGACAACCGACGGACGCCTAAATGGTACCAGACAGAAACCCCCGTGAAGCTTCACATGACTTCACCTCTAAACGGTTGGGCTCTTAATTTAGGTTTGTGTTCTAGCTTGTTTGTTGATTTGTTGTTTTTTTTCCCAAAGCATTGTTTTATGTAATTAAAAAAATGTTAATTACATGCAGTCACCAGCTGTGCCAGCCACAAATTTACAGCAAACAGAGCTCTGTGACAGATACATTCAGATGGATTGGTCACATTTGCCTCTAATAATCCATCAGGCTCCAGCTTTCTTGTTATGTTTTGATAGCTTTTGTGTTTGCTGTCGTGCAAAAGAAGACAAGGTGTTATGGATCATTCTCTCGTTAATTTAATCATATTTTAAATACAGATGTAGTGATGAGTTCTGTGGAATTAGATGTTATTCTAGAAAGTGCTTCCTCTTGCTTCATTTAAATCTCCCACCCCATCATTTCACGAGGTACCTTCCCATGTAGGTTATTAGAGGGAATGAATACCCAAATTTCTTGTGTTTTCCATTCTGCTTATCACTTAATGAATTAATATCCTTTGTTTTTCAGTCATCTCAGTTTTAAGCTTTACAGTTATGGGCAATTTCAGCTGCCTTCCTGTGGGAATCACTGTGTACCTCCTGTACCAGCAGTGAATTTCCATACCCCACTGGCAGCTGAAGTGGCTGAAAGTTGATGCTGTTTTAAGCTGTTTGGGGTCTTCTCCCCCCATATGTGTTGTTGTTTGTACTTATCAATCTTCACATTCTGCTCTGTAGTGTGTAAAAGTACTAGACAACTTTCCTGGTGCAAAACCTAGTATTAACTATGTAGTTCAGTTAAAAAATAAACTGTCAGAAAGATCACAAAGAACCTGAAAAAGAAAGCAGCAAGCTTTGGCAATGTTTTGTGCTTTCCCAAGTAGCAGGTGGATACCAGAGTGAGTGATATAAAAACATTTCTGAGAACAGTTTGTACAAGGGGTGTGTACAGTGGCAGTTTTCTCTGGAAGAACAATCACAGTGTATTATTGGATTTTTTTTTTATGTTATCCTCTATTTGAAGAGTGATAGATTTAAAAAGCTGTCAGTCCTGAGAATTTTACTTGTTTGCTTAGCAGTTTCAAGAGAATTGTAGTTGAAGGCTTCATCTGTTTGATGGTGTCCCTTGAAAAGCAGGCTCCTTGTTTGTCATCTACTCAGCTTTTATTGTCATTAGATCTTTATTTGTGTATAAAGAAAAAGACATCGAGTACTGTTCTGTAAAAGAAAAGCCTTAAATATTGGAGAAGTTGGATGTTTGGGGTTTTTTTGTAGCATGAACAGAACTAATTTGACAGCAATTACAGTGCCAGCGCTCGGAGTAGGGTGGTACTGAGTGAGTCTAATCCTTTCAAACAGCATCACTTCCCTTTAAGTGGCAAAACAACATCGTCCAGAGCAAAATGGATGTGATATTTCTCATGGGTCATACAGCCCCCAGTAACTGTAGAATGCTACTTTTTTTGGGAACTCTGTACAAACATGTTGGAGAACAAATAAGAGAGGTGGGTGGATGACAGGCTGATGAGCTCAAGGTCACACAGGGTATTGTCCCAGAGGGAGCATCCCAGGAATACTCTTAACAGCTCACGTAGAAAGCTAACTCATCTCTGAGCTCCCATGTTTCTTTACAAGGAAAAAAATGCTGGAGTTCAAATAAAAATTACTATGTCACGTTCAAAGTAAATATTTAAAAAAGCAGTTATGGAAGGCAAGAGCTTGATTTGTATGTTTAGGATGTCTTATAAAAATCTTAAGAATGGTTTAAATAGAATTTAAAGTGAAAGCATATAAAGCCGCAGATTCTCATTTCATATTTTCACTGTTGTATAACTAAAGACAGATGCAGCAAAAAAAAAAATAGATTCTTTTAATGGGAGGAGCATAATTTTAGCACAGCTGCCACAGAAATACACAGGATCTAGCTCTGCCCCCTGTTGCCTTTGGAGATAGCTTGCTGATTTTAATGCATTTGCAGGAGCCACATGAAGAAAATATCTGGCATGCTGTTACTAATTTCATTTGTGGAAGATGAGATAAATATTAATGAATATAAACACTCATTAAATGTAGACTCGCCAGTTAAATAACTATGCTGACTAAATTAATATATGAAGAGGTACTTTGTAGTCAGGATGGCATTCAGCTGGAATGATACTTTCTGAAAGGCAGTTTCTGCATGTTCATGATTTTATTAATGAAAACCCTTTTTGTTTAAATCTGAGTTGTGAACTTGCAGATCTCTAAGGTCCCTTCCAGCCTAGGCCGTTCTATGATTCTGTGATCTTTTTTTCTTCATGTCAAGGTCATTTCCATCCCTCTTTGCTGCTCCTCACTGCTTCCTTGACAGTGCTGATCAAAGCGTTTGAGGGATGCCTGGTGAGCAGCCCTTCATTATTTCAACGAGGAGCAGTTTTTGGAGCCAGCACGCTGCATCGCCTCGTCAACAGCTGCTGCAGCTCGAGTGAGGAAAGGGAGGAAATGGCTGAGATTTGGAGAACAGAGGAATGAGCCGACTCTGAAGGGAAATAAGGCGCAGCTAATTCATCCTGCCACCTTGTGGCTCCTGTTTAAAACGATGTAAAAATACTGAAGTGTGTCAAAATGATCAGAATCTGTTGTGTAGCAGTAGATACTTACGATGTTCTTTAAATAGCCACTTGCACAGAAGATTTTTGTGTGCTTTCCTAGGGGCTACCGTTCCCTTTGAAATCAAAGTAGGTTGCTGTTTTATTCCTTAGCCTTTCACGGTAGTGTGAACAAAAAGCTGGAGGTGCACAGTGTGTGTTTAGATATATTTTCTGTAGTACTGTGCATCCTATTATGCAGAACAGATCATGTTATGCGCAGTTACAGAAATCTTTATGCATTTTAACAAATTCATAAATAGAAAATGTCATTTAACATGGAAGTCGATTTATTTATTAAGTATGCCTGGAGGATATGTAAAATAGAGGATGAGAAGTCTCACCAGTGTCTGCAGAAGGCTGTGTCCACCCCGATGTCAGAAAAGAAGAAATGATGAGGATGCTCAGGAGGGTGAGTTGCTTAACTTGCTTTGCTTTCAACAGTCAGGACTTGAATGTGGTGCTGCTGAGCAGTAGGATGTTTCTAATTGAGCGTAATACTTTTATGACCTCTTCAGCAACTCTTACAGTTCACTTAAGCTTGCTTCTGAACTGCTGTAGGGTTTTTTTTCCTTCCCTCCCTGCAGCTAGGATTGCATGCTAATGCCTCAGGGTTTTTTCTCTGCCTGTGGATGACTTGGTCCAATTCCCTTAGTCACAGCGGTTGGTTCTTGCGGCGGGGACAGGCAGGGACTTGAGGAGGCAGTGCCTCCTAGCACCTCCATATGCTTACCCAGTTTTTCTCCTTAGGTTTCTATCTAAGTATTACAGCTTGGTTTCTTCCAGGTTGCCCTTGTCCCTTGAGCAAAGGGACCAAGCTTTAAGTGACAGCAGCCTAAAATGCCAAGTGCATAACCACTATTCTCCCTCTGCAGCTCTGGCGTTGGTTTATATCTCTAAGCCTGCAGGACAAATGCTTTTTGCTTTGTTGTGATCCCTTAACGTAAGTTAAGGCTGTGACAACCTTTCCTTTCAGTAGTCCTGGTAAGCACAACAAATGAGCAGGTCAGCACTTTCCTTCGTCTCCCTCATGCTATTAATGTGTGTGTGGGACAATCATGGGAGCAGAAAGACCTATTGAAAAAGTGGCAAGAAGGCCAAAATATGGACCTGCTGGAACGTGTCCAGAGAAGGGCCATGAGGATGCTCAGAGGGCTGGAGCACCTCTCCTGTGAAGACAGACAGAGAGAGTTGGGGCTGTTCAGTCTGGAGAAGAGGAGGCTCCGAGGAGACCTTATTGTGTCCTTCCAGGATCTCAAGGGGGCTACGAGAAAGCTGGTGAGGGACTTTTTAGGATGTTGGGTAGTGACAGGACTAGAGGGAATGGATTAAAGCTGGAGATGGATCGGTTCAGATTGGACGTGAGGAAGAAGTTCTTCACCCTGAGGGTGGGGAGACACTGGCTCAGGTTGCCCAGAGAGAGGGTGGAAGCCCCATCCCTGGAACTTTTTTAGGCTGGGTTGGATGGGGCTCTGGGCAACCTGATCTAGTGGGAGATGTCCCTGCCCATGGCAGGGGTGTTGGAACTAGATGATCTTTAAGGTCCCTTCCAACCCTGACAATTCTATGATTCTAAAATGTTTAACACTTTATTTTTTCATACTAGTTGTTGTTAGAAGGCTGAAGAGAAAGAAATGCTGACTAGTACTGTGGGTGATAACAAATAGTGAGATCCCTCTTTAGAGGAAAAAAAAATACATTCAAGAGGGTTCTTGGGAAATCAGGTGGTGTCAAGCTCTCTGGGTGTCAAATTTTAATAAAGTTAACTGAAGTGATTTCACAATAATTTGTGTTGATTTTTTTTGACAAATTATGGTGGATAGATGAGGAACCTGATTGCTGTCAAAGTTATGCAGTACCTGTCTCTAGAAGGAAGAAAAAGAGGACCTTTGTAATTACAGATCGGTTTACTTTTAATTTGCAGAAGGAAAAAAAGAAAAGAAACAAAAGCAGTCTGAAAGATGTTGGAAAAATAAATCATGTTGCTTTTTGGAGGAAAGTCATCTCAAATCAAAGTAATATAATCCTATAACAAGATGAAAAGGTTTTATTGCTAAGAGAGAGGTAGTATGTGACAAATAGCAAATCTTTTTGGCATAGTCATACTTAATGTGACTGTAGATGAAACTGGGCACAAAATGATTGGATGATGCTGCGTGGCAGGAGAAACCTGTTTTTTCAGGTGCGTGTCCCAGGAACGTTTCTTTCAGTCTTGGATGATGAATGGAAAACGTAGTTTCATACATTCAATAACAAACTAGTACAAATTTGGAGAATCTGTAGGCTGTTGGGAGAAGGCTATGCCTGGAATTCAAACTTTGACAAATGGAAAAGTTGACATGGAAAAACTAGGATGCCACGCAATACAGATAAATGCAAGTTGCTGTATTTAGGAGGACAAAAAGCCAAAACTCTGTAGATAGCGACAGACGACCGGCTGTTCTGGCAGCAGAAACTGCTGGTGTTCATACTGGGTCACAAGATCAACATGAGTGAACAAACTTGTCCTGTTGTGAAAAGGCAAATACCGTGCTGGGGTGTGAACTGTCATGCAGACACCAAACACGCGCTGTGGTCTCTTCGTTCCGCGCAGCGTGGGGTGGTCTCGGCTATGATACCTGATTGTGGAGCGCTGCCGTAATTCCCTGTCTCCGCTTCTGAAGCAGCAAAGAGCAGCGCTGTTCACTTGCTGCCTTGTGACTTGGATGTCCAGTGGTTCTCTGATACAGAAAAGCTGTTTCTTCCTGTCTCTGCGCAGGGAAGAAAGAGAGAAGCTGATGTGAGATGATTGACTGGGTGAACAAACTGAGTTTTCCTTCTGGTGTCGTGGTGGTGCTGTCCTACAGCTTGATTCCTGGCTCGAGTTGCCCTGTTATGCTGGTGGGTTTGGACAGTTTATTTTACGTTTGACCACTCGATCATTTTAATAGACATGGGTATTTTCTAAGACGGAGAGATACTGATATTCAGGTAGTTTTGGAAATCTATTTGTTTTATTTTATTTTTTACTTAATCTCATTGCGTATTTCTCTCAGATTTAACTTTACAGGTGCAGCAGATGATCGTGTTCCAAATAGGTTTTAACAAGCTGCATGTGGTGTTCCAGCCACGGAAGCCAGTTCTCAGGGTCAGAAAGGCAGGACTGCATTTTTATGTCCTAACCAGTATCATGAGAGCATCTAAATGCAACAGCCTGGGTTCTTTGCCGAATGGTACTCGGGTCACACCATCTTCCGCAGAGGATAAAGTCACACACGCCTCCTCCAATGCACCACTCTTTAATAGAGGCTCAGCAGTTTTCCCAGTTGTTAGTTTGGCAATGCAAGGGCTAAACAAACAGCGACAGCTGGGAAGTCTCCCCTGTTGTTGTGCGCCGCAGAGCTGGAATATGTCTCCAAAACACATTTTGCAGAGTTGCCGCTCGCAGCGGGTTAGTTTGAGAGAGTGGTGAGCTACAGCCGAAGGAAATGAGAAAGCAGCAGGAACATCGTTATATCCTTCTCAGCTGTGATGAGGAAGGAGCACTGGAAGATGATGGCTCATCTCCGAGCTCTGTGTGTTGCTGCTGCTGCAAGGGTAAATGCAGAATGAATAGCATTTTTTAAAAAGATTTCTGATTCTCCAGAAATGCCTTAGCAAGAGTGTTGCTCCCAGGGACATTTACTTTAGGAGGGAGGTTATCTCAAGAGTCCTTTACCAGAAGAGTTCTCTGTTATGTGATGTTTTAGCAAGAAAGACCTTCCCCAGAGACTATGCTTTCCCTCAGGAGATTAGTCTGTTTTGTGGAGCTCTCCCGTGTGTGTTTCAAAACCCTTATTTATGTCTCCATTTGTTTGAAAACAGCACTTTAAGATCAGTTGTAGCCTCCAGGCTGTTGTTCTCCTGTGATGCGGTGGTCTCCTTTATGTCCCAGGCTGGGCTTGAGTCGCACTCCAGTTACGGTACGGCCGTCTGCGGTGGGTGCCTTTGCTCAGTGCTGTCCCTGACTTGGACTCTGCTGACAGACATGCAAAGCCCTGGGTCACAGACTTTTCTGGAAGTCGTTTGCTGCTGCCTTCAGAGAGATGTCCAGGAACATGGCCTGGGGACCAGGGACCAGGAACTGAAGGCTACACAAGCAGACAAAACTCAGTGCTTTTTCTCTTGGTTTCCTGTTGGGAGTATATTTGCCTTTTCTGCCATTTGCCCAGTTTAGTCAATAAAGGACTTTAGCGGGGTAACAAATTCAAAGCCAGACAAGTAGGAGGATCATGCTGTTCCGTACCGGTGCTGCCACGTGATGGAATCTGGAGCTGAAAGACCAGGGTGCAAGGTGTCTGAAAAACACCTGCATGACTGGCTCTGGGGTTTATAATTCCAAGGCTGGGTATTGCTGGATTCGCAAGCCGGTTTAAAATGGGACAGGACGTGTGTGTGAGGGGAAAGGGAGCGAAGTGCCCTGGGCAGGCAAACTGCTGGTAAAGCAGTCCGACCCTGCCGGGACCAGGGTTCCCGAGCTGGATCCAAGCCATCAGGCTTCACAGCCAGGACAAGCTGGTAATTCCAGTAATGGCACTGCTCTGGCTGCCTGCTTTGAAAGATGCTTGGGTTTTGTTTATGTACAAGGGAGTTGTGTTTTGTGAGCACACCATCCACCGCGGGGGATGTCTCTGTGAGCAAAGGGCCAGCACTAATGCCGTCCTGTGTGGCTGTGAATGAATTCACCCTTTATTTGGTGCTCTCCACCCCTGCTGAGCCTTCCTGCACCCGCTCACAGGCATGCAGAGATGCTGCCATTTGCAGCGCTTGTTCAGCCAGGCTTCCACACCCCGGTGCCTCTAATCCCGGACAAAACCCGGACTGTGGAGCAGCAAATACAACGAGACCTCTATTCTTAGCCTGGAAAGCCTCAAAGCTGGTTCTCTGGGGTGTCGAGCAATGAATGTGCAGCTACTGGAGCTCTTGACAAAGCCGAGTGAATAGCAGCATTTGTCGTTAGCCCTGAACATACACTCCTCTCTCATTGGATCTGTAGCCTTCACTGCAGCTTTTCACAGTTACATAAATATGGCCTATTTTCCCCCCACGAATTAACATCTTACTTGCTAAGTTTAGGCTTTCGCACACGTACAAAACAAACCCTCTGATTTTTCACACGCAGCTGGAAATCCTGGCTCACCCGGGGAGAAGCCATCCCTGTCTGTATAAAGCCTTCACAGTGGTGCTGGACAGTGACACCAATGGTGTCCCCTTGTGAGTGGCATAACCCTGCGAAGCCCTGGACACCGCACTGCAAATCATCTGAGGTGCTTTGTCCCTTTTTTTTTTTCTTTCCCCTTCCTCCTGGCAAAGTCAGAGCCCAACCATGTGGCTGTGAGGATACCGGAGGGTTTGCTTCTCTGGCAGGCTGGGGACTGGAAGGTTGGCTGTGTGCTTTGGGGCACAGAGCAGATGACTCCTTCACTCCCCAGAAGACACAGATATGGGCATTTTCCTCGAAGGTGGTTCATGGCTGCCCTCTTGAAAGTACTGGGAGATTGCACTGCAATATATCTGTGTTAAAAACAGCCTTCTAGAGAATGGGTGTCATTTGGATACCTCCCAGCCCCGGGGTGTAAGAAAGCTGACTTGGATCTGCTGAGAGCCCGAGCAGCTTTATTAGTGCTGTGAGTAATACAGATGCACAGGGCTGGAAAACAGATGCCTGTGCACCCCCTCACAGGGATATTACTTCCTATTGCAGCAGCCTAAAGAGATCCAGCTCCCCAGTGCAGCTGGGGTTTCTCTGTGATGGGGAAATGGTCAGGATCTCCATATAGCATCAAATCTCAACTTCGTATTCCTCTTGTGGTGAGAATAAGGATACCTGGTTGTAGGTCCTGAAATGATCATCCCCTGGACCAATGTATCTGCTGCTACTGTCACAGAAGCCATCTGTAGCTATGGATCCCCAGGGAGATCTTTTCTATTCCAGGGCTGATGGCATGCTGTGACTTGAAATATGTTCTAACAGCTCCTGGCAGAGTGACCCGTGAGGCAGATGTTTCCTGGGGCTGGACACCGAGGTCCTGAGGCCAGCTGGACAGGCAGGCACTTGGGATGCTGGGTTTTGACTTGCTAAGACCAAGTACTACTCTGCTGTGCTGCAGAGCTGTGTGTGACCTCAGGTGAGCCTTAAAGGTGTATTATTGAAGATAGTCGCTTGGAGATAAGAGGCAGACCCGGCAACATGGTGTACTCTCAGCTTAACTGCTATGGAGGGAATTGACTTGAAGACCTTCTGCATTTGTAATTCAGTGCATCGCACCCATGGACTGTGGCTGGATACCCGTGTGTCTCCAAAATCACCAGTGTGAAACCTTAGAGGAGGGAGCTGCAGTAAAGGGGTGATGGGGGCGTTTCAGAGGAGCGTGTAATACTTCAAGCATTTGACTTTGCTTTCCTTTTAATCCTACCGACCAAACCGAGTGCCCCAGGCAAGACCCAGGCATGCTGAGTGGTCAGCACTAGGGCAGAAGAGGTGAAGAGGTGTGGGGTCTTTCAGAGGGCTGGCAAAGGCATTAGGGACAAAACTCTTGCCCCTTTCCCAAGGGACACGTGCTTCTAAGCATGTGATGCTTTAGAAAAGCACACTGTAAAAAAAATCTGTGGCATGAGGTTGCCCCTTCGGGGAGGATTACAGCTGGATCTCTGAATCCCAGGCGGTTTGGGTCTGTCGTTGCAGGAGATCAGCAGCGTGTGAGGGACTGCAGGCAGCTCGGCACACAGCTTTCTGTGCAGCGCTCAGAGGGGAGCTGTTGTGGCTGGAATGCCTTTCTACACTCTCCAACAGCCCTGCCAGGCCTTTGGACCTCTATCGTCACAACCCGGGTAATGGGAGTGAGGTGGGGGAGGCTGAGCTTTACTTGGTGCTGGTACTTTGGGTATGTGAATCCCATTTCTGTCTGTGTTGTGCAATACCATCTTTAAAAACTCTGGATCAGGCTAGCCCTACAACGTCCCTTGGTGGTGCTGAGGAGGACTGGGGTTGGGGATTTTTTTACATTCAAAGAAGGAAAGGAGTCATCAAGGAAAAGCTGACCTCTATCACTGCAATCCTTCCCCGCCCTCTAGCGTGGCTCATTCCCTCCCAGGTGAAAACAAAGGCAACAAATCCCCTCGTGCCCGGGCAGTGGTTTTCCTTGCTCCGATGGTCCATGAGGCCCTAATCTCTTCCCTGTCCCTTCTCCCCACTGTGTCTCCAGCCAGCAGCGGATGCTGGCGAGTTCTCCATGGGCAGCAGCCAGCCTGTAGCAATAATGAGAGCAAGTCAGGCAGTGCCATCCTATACAAGCCTCTGTCTGCTCTGTGTGTGTGCATCTGCGAGAGCGCGCGCTCTCGCTCTCCCTTCTCCCCCTTCTCTCTCTTTCGTAACCCCCCTCCTTCCACCAGCTCTTGTTCTTTTCATGAGATGCAGGGCTAGGGAGCCAGGGAAAGTGGCACAGTGCTGTTGCTCCTCCAGAAATAATCGTGACTGGGCTGGGTTCTTCGCCCTCCCCGATGCACCGGGAGTCTGCAGACACTGTTCCTCAGGGTCCCAACCAGCCATGTCCATCCAGCACCAAATGCTATGTAGCCACCACCTTGCTACCAGCTGCAAGACAGGTAAGAGCTAGGAGGGCCTTGGTGGGTGACGAGAAGTGGTCCTCTGCTTGGTTGCGAGTCCCCTGGGAGGGATTTTTGCTTGTTGCTGCCTCAGTCTTCTTGGGGGAAAAGATGGCTCAGCAGGCAGAGCAGGAGGGAAAGGTGCTGTTTGGATGTCACCCTTATTAATGTCACAGCAGTGCTTCTCCCCAGTGCATTAATCTTCCTGTGGCATCCTATGAATGGTCAAAGGGACCCAGACACAATTTATAATTAGCGGGCGGGGAAAGAGAGCAGCTTATGTCTTACGTGAAGCCCAGCCCAGCCCTGACTGGGCTGAGACAGGAGCGGGAACTGGTTCTGGGGTGATCTCCGTTTCAATGAGATTAGTGGTGGGCCTTTGATGCTGGGAGAAAACATCAGTCTGCAATGGTGCCTGCAGCTCCGAGATCTTCATCTTTTAATTTTTTTCCCCTCCCTTGCTATTGTTATTTTACAATGGTGGATTGTATTTCCTTTCAATATTTGGGTATCTGTGACGTTGCAACCTAACGGGCGGGCTGAATGCTGAGGCTGAGCTAGTTAAAAATAAGACTAATTGGAGCAAAAGGAGAACATGTTTGAGCCGAGAGAACTGCACTGAGTAGAGATCATAGCAAAACCTTGCAAATGGCAGGAGCATGCGTGCTTTTTGGGGGAAGAATGGGGAGCTAACCAGAGCGGGCTCGTTTTCCTGCAGCGCTGACTGCAGGGCTGCTGTCACTCATGGGGATCCCTGCAGCAGCAAGGGCCATCTCTCTGCTGTTTGATGGGTGGGGGGAGCAAGCTGGTAATTTGGCAGAGCTAAGAAAGACAAGGGCCCCGTTGTGCTAGCATCTTCTCCCTATGGCTGATTATCGCTGCACCCAGTCCCGGAGGAATGCGCTCACATTCCTCCATTTGGGCAGCGCACGCGTTGCATTAATTGCTGTGCTTTTGCTGTCCTGTTGTGCTGCCCTGCCCTGCTCTGAGACTTGCTTGTCACTGCAGCCTCAGGCTCCTCCAAAGCTGCACTGTCTGCACTAGCAGGACAAGCCTGGCCTCTTGCCCTGTGAGTCCTTCCACGTGGCTCTTGGAGATGTTGCCCAGTCTTTAGGGCTTGACTGGTGCAGGTGCTGGCAGAGCTCGATGTGCATCTATCCAAACTGGCCGCACGCAGGTGATGACTGCAGGCCAGGGTCTTGAGAAGAGATTGGTGCTAGATGCAGCAGACATTTTTGTGAAAGAACCACCGCCTGCCGGAGAAAGAGGACTAGCCCATCTAACTCCATTTATGTTTTAATTAAGGCTGGAGCAGCAGCCTCCAGACATGAAAGAGAAATCCCAGTTCACCCATGCGGTTAACTCTATTTGTATTTCATTGTACAAATATCTATTCAACTGCTCACGTGTTTAAGTTAAGCACGTGCTCAGGTATTTTGCTGCAGTGGGAATGACCTCCCAGTGCCGTGTTGTGTATCTGTATAGCGGTTAATAGCCCCAGTAAATCCTTGCTCTGGGACCTGGATGCCCTGAAAGCCCAAGTCTTTGAAATAGCAGTGATAAGAGCAAAGAAGTGTAGACCTTGTCTGTCATAAATGGATTTATGACTGCAACCCCAAGATCTTGGGGCTGATTTCTAACATTCAGTAAATTACTAGTTTGCAGTGTTCAGCTTGCAAAATGCAGGCTGCTTGCAAGCACCTTGAATTATCTCTCAGCAGAAAATTAACCCCGTCGGTCAGCAAGCCTCGCTCCCTGGCCCATATCGAGCATCGCTTCTCAATCAAAACATACAAGGGACGGAGCATCTGCAGTAGAGGATCTTCGTGGAGCTCTGTCTATCGGGGCGGATCTGTCTCAGCTTCCCAGCCATACACACCAACCGCGTTACAGACGCTGCCATATTGACGGCAGCAGCGATGCTGAAAGCTGGGAGGACTCCAAGGCTGCACAGAGCAGCTCTGTGTCAACTCCAATCCTTTCTGCCTCCCTGCTCCACGCTAAGAGCATCCTCTCCATCGCACAGGCAGAGGCACCGGCGTGCTTCTTTTCGTGTAGCTGCTCCTGGGTATGGGAGCACGTTTCCTCTGAGAACAATTATGAAATTGTAATAAAAGTGCTTTAAAGGGAAAATTCTTCCCTTTGACTTCTGTCTTGCGGCTGCCCCTCTCAGCCTGGAGTCTCCCACGCTGCTTAGCTGTCGGTTTTGCGTCCTACCTGCCCGGAGGACTTGGGGAGGGAGTTGGGAGCGTGCAGGCTGGGGCCAGGAGCCATCTCGCAGCAGAGGCATCTGCTCTGCTGCAGCAATCACAATGCCCAAGAGCCACAAACATGTCCAGGAGATGCTTTTATCATTGACACAGGGGAGAATTTAAATAGCTGCCATGCTCTCGAGCTAAGCCGGAGACAGAACCGTGGATCGCGCTTTATGTAACTCATTTTTATTTTTAAATGCAGTCTTTTATTTTCAAGGGGAGTTCAACTCAGTGGGAGTCTCCCGTCTCCTGCCCTGCCTCGTTAGCACATATGAGATGGCTTCTTTTATCACCCCCTCCATCCATTATATCAGCTGCTTCATTACTGCACCTACCCCTGAAACTCAAGCTCTCCTTCTTTGCCTTTTGGAATTTCTCCTCATGTGGAGAATGATGGGAGGCTTAAGGTGAACAGAAAATTAACCCCTTAGAAACATTCTGTGCCACATCTGTGGCTATTTCCTGATGTTACTGGAGCTCTTTTTTTTGAAAGGAGAGTGGTTCCCAAGGCCTCCCTTCACAAGTAAAATAAGTGATTTGTTTTGCAGTTGAGGAAGCTATCCATGTCAGTGGTAATTCCTTCCTGCCAAGACCTTGTGCTGGACCAAGCATGTTTTCCCCTGGACCCGCAGGCAGGCAGCCTGGCACCATGAGCAGAGCATTGCATGTCAAATGTCAGCTACTAGCAATTTTCTTCCAGCTTTAATTGCAAATAGCAGTGAAGAGCAGCAAGCTCTGGAGAGAAACTAAATGCTAACTTGAATTACCTACCTTGGCATTGGGCCAATATATAGACACCAGTCTGGATTTTGGATAAATTTTGAATGACTGCATGTTGAAGGAGATCAAATGATGCTTCGTGTTATGAGAGATTTTGCTAGGGTTGCAGCAAGGGTAGTTGTTCCTTCAGGTCCTCTATCGAAAAAAAGAAAAGCCCCTTTGGGGACCACGGCTGGGTGCTTGTGGCTGAGCCAAAGGCAGGCTTTGCAGCGTGCAGGTCGCCTGAATTCCCAACTGCTATGGGAGGCAGCCAGCCTCATGTAATTGCTGTTTTGTAGTCACCAAGCCTACATCACTGAGCATCTTCTGGAAGGATCACAGAAGCGACAGGATCTCATGAAAATGTACCAAAGAATGACTTCACCTCTGGGGATGTGGCTGCCAACCATCACAGCAGTCTGAAGAAGCACTTTCTTGGCACTAGGGAAAAACTCCTTGGATTAGCAAGTTGTGAAGCCTGCTCTTGAACAAGCTCCTTGCAGCACGGTACCTAGAGAAGAGAGGTGCTGGCACAGACCCAGAGCAAGTTGCAAAGTAAAAGCAAATGCAACCCCAGAGAAGTTCAAAGCCCTTGTGGTGTGAATCGCTGTAAATAGGCCACAAAATCAGGGATGAGAAGTGGAAGTGACAGTGGCAGGCTTGGCCTGGTGGCTCATTAAGTGTAAGATAATGGAATCCTCAAGCAGCAGCAGACCCCCAAGGAAACAGAGCAAGAGGGAGAAGATAAGAAGTCACTTAGATGCCAAGGTGCAGGAGTTTATTTGAGGCAAACCCACTGGAGATGTCAGCCAAGTAAATGAGCTGGTCAGTGTAGGCATCCTCGGATCTTCCAGCTCCAAACTGAGGAGGGTGATCAACCGCCAGCCCTGGGAGCTGTGTCTGAAGAGGCAAAAGCCACACAAATACCAGCCAGAGCTGCCCTTCTAGTCTTGATGGATATCTGAGGGCAGAAGGAAGGAAGAAATGTCTTCAGGCCATGCAATTTTATCTACCAATTGAGTGACAGAAATCTGGGACCAAGTGCAACTTGTGGAGGTACTGGATTCAGAAGAAGTTTTGGGGTAAAAACCACTTGAGTGATGGTCAATGGGCTAAACGTGGAATAGGCAGGGAGGCAGTTAAGACAATAGGTGGGTGAAAAGGACCCTGGAGATGGCGGAGAGAAGGTGAACATCCTGGGAACAGGCTGGCAAATTCCCTTCCACCCCGTCCAGTGACAGCCAATGCTCCCGATGCTGCACGTGTTCACCGCTTGTGTATTTGCTGTTAGCAGGTCATGAGCAAATAGCTTTAAAGTATTTCTTGGAGAGATTTAAAATTTTGGATAGGATTCAAGCCTAATATCAAAATGAGTTATTTTATTAAAAGCTTTTAAATAGAAGCTACAGTGTGGTCAGAAGCAGGAGGGCTATTTTAGAATGAATTTGCTATAAATCTACTGTAGAGAAGCTTTCTAAAATATTGCCTTGTAGAAATATAATTCTCTTTATCTGCAATTTAATTACATTTCCCATAGTGCCTATGTCAACACAGTTCACTTATTTTTGTTCTGTATTACTCACACCTGGCCTAGGAAACTAGAAGAAAAAAATGTTGATCTCCAGAGTCATCTGTGAGTTGGTGCAGGACCTCAGTGAGGCCGTGAAAGGGTGTAGTGATGTACTGGAGAAATAGGGGTCCCTGTCCATACCAGTGTTTGCACTGATGGCAATACATAAAACCAGTATAAAAGGAGGAGGAACAGGAGCACTCACATGGTCCTCTGCTCTATCCCATCCAGAGTTAGTGAATCTGAGTTTTTCATCTGTTTGAGGCTGCAGCAAAGTCCAGTTCTCTGGATAACAACCAGAATTATCTTGAGTTTTGTTGATCGAACATTTTGGTGATCTGCCCCACCCCACAGTGTCTGTGTGTGTAAATCAGGTCTGAGGGATGTCCTGGAAGTGTTACGAAAACGTTGTCACTCGTGACATCCTGCCGTTGCCCAGAGAGAACCTGGAAGTGTGGAAATGCATTAGAACAAAAATGACATGTTAGAAGTTAAACCCTTGGTGATGTTGTATTAAATTTGGCTTGGGTTTGGGGCAAGGGCTGAAGCTGACTGTTATTTAACTTGAACAAACCAGCCTGTTGTACCAGAGGCATAAGATGAACCTCAACCTTTGACTTTGGCTGAGAGGAGATTGTACCAGCCACGGCATTTTTTTCAGTGCTTGTCTTCTGATAACTGGAGACATGATTAATCCAAGTCAGGATGACCTGCGCTTTGCGGCGGGAGGATGAGAACAAGGCAAATATTTCCTTGCCGAGTTGAGCTGCGAAGGAGGGGATCCAAGATGAAGGATAGCTGGGATCATTGCTGCAGTGCTGCTAATCCCTGTGGGTTTGTACTAAGTTTTGCAGGACTCTGTCTCTCCCCAGAGATGTTGTCTGGTGATAACATGCTATCTCAAGACATGCTTCCTACTAACAGCACCAGGATATCAGGCCCAGCAGTGTTTTAGCAGATGAGAGGCAGGTGACTACAAGTTTCCGGAAAAAAAAGGCAATTACTTGTTTAACTGCAGAGGATGCTTTTATTATTGTTGTTGTTGTTGTTATTATTATTATTATTATTTGTCTATCAACTTCATCAGTAGCAAAAAAAGCAATGGAGATCCCACGGCTTGAGCTCTCAGTGCGTCAGTGACCCACAGCAGTGCCTGTGTGACACCTAAATGTCACATAGCCCTACTATGTTGGTGGGTTAGCTGGTTGTTAGAGTCACTGGGGTGCACTGGACACCCCGTATATGTCCTCTGCAGGATGGAGGTGTGGGTGCAGGAAAAG
>NW_009712867.1:0-1935 GCF_000703405.1 Apaloderma vittatum | reverse complement strand
CAGCACCCCCAGGGCCCTTTCTCCTACACTGTTATTTTACCAAACGCAGTAGCAGTGATACCTTGCAAAGCTCATCAGTAGGGAGAAAGGGATGTAATCCAGAGGAAATGGAAAGCTGAGGAGGCACCAAAACGAATCTCCTTTACTGCAGTAACTGGAGTTTTACGTACCGGACATGTTGATCTCTTCACTCAAGTTACGAGTGACAGGACAAGTCACACCAGGGAAGGTTTAGATTAGTTGTTAGGAAAAATTTCTTTGCTGAAAGAGTGGAACAGGCTGCCCAGGTGGAGTTGCCATCCCTGGAGGTGTTCAAAAAACGTGATGGATGTGGCACTTGAGGATAGTGTTCAGTGGTCATGGTAGTGTTGGGATGACGGTGGGACTAGATGATCTTTTCCTACTTTAATGATTCTATTTTTCCTACTTTAATGATTCTTTTTTCCTACATTAATGATTCTATTTTCCCTACCTTAATGATTCTTTATTCCTACCTTAATGATTCTTTTCCTACCTGTTTAAACACAGAACAAAACTTTGAAATCCCTCTCAGTGAAACTCCTAAAACCGTAGTTCTATTTCTAGGAAAGAGATGCATTTGCCCGCAAACATTATGCAAATCATTACTCATAAATGATCTCATGTGTAACCCGCTTAATCAACTCAATCTCTGTGTGGGCAACCTTTCCAAAGTTGTTGGTTGCGATTTTAAATTTCTACGTACCAATAACAAATCATAATGATGTATTTTTTCGTTACGTGTTGGATCCTGAATTACAACCTACAGCTACTGGAAAAAAAATGTAACTGTGACTGAACAACCCCTCCAACACCCTGACTTAGCTCACCTTCTGCAGAAGGCACAAGAAACTCAGTGAAGGAGTTGTCACAATTCACCATGACGTAGGAGAAATATGCCACGTGCTGGAGGGAATCAAAAAAATGGAGAACATCGATGGTGATAAGTCCCGTTTGGATGGTCCCCAACAGCAACTGGAGCACTAAAACCTGAGGCTACATCTCATTTTGTTGTTGCATTTTATTCGTTGTTAATCGTTGTCTTATATATCACAGTCTGGAAAATAATCAAAGAAATCCCTTTCTTGCTAAAAAGTCCCCCGTGTGTATGAAGAAGAATATCATTTCATCGATTATTAGAGGCTAACCGAATATAAAATCTCCCTCTAATTCTAATCAGATTCTCTAAATTGTGGTATTGTCTTTTTATAGAGGCAAGAACAACCCACTCTGCCACTCTGTAGGCCTTAGTCATGAGGACTGGTGAGCTCAGTCGGTCAGAGCGTGGTGCTGATAGCACCAAGGCCGCTGGTTTGATCCCCGCTCAGTCCCCATGTGTTGCCTGATCTAGTCGAGAGGCGTCCCTGCCCATGACAGGGAGGTTGGATTAAATGATCTCTGAGGTCCCTTCCAGCCTCGACCAGTCTAGGATTCTATGATTGATTCTATGAGTACCGAGTAGGAATCCTTTCGTGAGAAAGGGATCAGGAAAGAATGTGGATCGTGGTTGTGAAAGGTGGAGGTTGCCGAATCCCCTGAGTGGAATTGGCTCCTCGACTGCATGAGGACAGCAACAGCAACCCATCATTTCTTTGACACACACAGTTGGTGAGGAACACCAGCATAAAGTGAAGAATAAATAAATAAATAAAAAGAGATCATTAGGAAGAAAACAGGGTGAGGGAGAGAAAAAAAATGAGCTTTTCCCCTGGCGGAAACCTCAGAAATAGGATTTCCGTAGCTCAGGAAGAACAAACCCAATGAAAACCGTGATGGGACTGTCCCACCAGGACTCCTCCCCCCTCCCCGCTGCCATCAGAGCCCCACACTGGGGTGCTGGAGCGTGGCCAGACTGGGAGGACACGAGGTGGCACCGAAGGACAAGCGCAGACCCTTTCCGACAGCAGAAACCTTCAA
>NW_009712866.1:0-961 GCF_000703405.1 Apaloderma vittatum | reverse complement strand
TCCCGCCCGTCGACTTGCGCGCTGTCTGCTTTGTGCGCGCCATGCCTCCGCCTCCAAAACGAAAACCTCCCCAGCACCCAACACAATTCTATGGGCTGCGAGCCACTTTTAATCCCTTTTATAATGCTATCTGCTCGCTCATTGGCTGGATTAAAAGGGCGAGCTCATTGGGCCAATTTGAAAGCCCTCCTTAACCCCCTCTACGCTGAACCTTGCAGTTTCATGTTCAAGTCACAAACATAGTCATTTTCTTTACACCCTTAATCTTTGTTAAACGACTTTGATTTTTTAAGAAATTGTTCTTATTAGCTCTACCCTCCATCAAATTATTCTCATTTAATCTCTAAAAAGAGACTGCTACCAAAGATGAGTAAGAGTATACCAAGCACTCCAGGTTTACCTGAAGAATATTTTTCTAGGTTTCCTAAGTAAAAGCTAAGCACGTTGAATGTGAGTCACACAGCTTTTTTTCCTAATAAATCCTATAGAGTAGTATCTCCATTAGAATTAATTTATTTATTTGCAATTAAAAACTAAGCTTGGCATAGTATATGTTTTCTTACTTGCTAAAGATATAGAGGTTACATGTCATTTCCTTAGAAAATGGACCCAGTATGCAGGGTGTAGAAGTTCAAGGAATTTAGGGGAAAACAAAAAAAAGGAGACATACATAAAAGAGAAATAGAACTTTAGAACAATTCATATTTTTTCTGAGGGGGAAAAAAAAGCAAAAGAAGAGCACGGCTACTTGCCTTTACTAAGTACTAGGGCTCGGGAGCATTGATCTTCCTCCGTAACTACAGAGTATTTCAAATAACCCAATTAAATTCTACGCTTTTCGACCAATCAGAGGCGAGAAGGCGGGGCCGCAACCCCTATAAATGGAGGTCGTAAGTGAAACTGCTGCCAGTGTGTTAGAGGCAGAAAAAACAGTAATGGCTCGTACTAAGCAGACAGCGCG
>NW_009712865.1:344-671 GCF_000703405.1 Apaloderma vittatum | reverse complement strand
CCTTGATGGAGTTGGCTGCGAGGAGGCAGAGGGACAAGACGGAGTCAGCGGAGAAAAGAAGCCAAAGAAGGCAGGAGCACGGCTCAGGCAAGATTTCCTCCTGACAGAGCTCCTGGGGTGCGTTAAGTGATTTGTTTGCAATAAATGCACATTTTCTGACTTTGCTGACTACTCGAGCACGGGCACGAAACACCAGGGTAGGGGCTGGACCGTTTGTTCGCACACCTCGTGTCCTGCCTCGTAAGGCCAAAGGAAAAACCCTGGAGTGCCCTCGACTCAGAGGCAGAAGGGGGAATAAAACCAGCTCGTGCTTCTAAAGTGGCGGCC
>NW_009712865.1:0-298 GCF_000703405.1 Apaloderma vittatum | reverse complement strand
ACAAAGAGCCCGGCTCGAGTCTCTCAGAGGCTCAGAACATCTCGGCTTTGAACCGAAGAGGACCGTGCTGCCTGAGAACGCCGGTCGTGGCCCCCACGGGCTCCCCGCGGTCACCTCTGCCTCCCCCTTCCCTCTGCCAAAGGGGCTGCAGGAACCACGGGGGGATGCGAAGGTGCTGACACCCCCGGGGCGGCGTTTGGGTACCACGAACCCTGAGAGAGCTCGTGTGAAATCGAGGCCGTGGACGTGAGCAACCCCAGGGCCCGGGGAAAGGTCCAGATCCAGGAGGGGATCGACC
>NW_009712864.1:0-2897 GCF_000703405.1 Apaloderma vittatum | reverse complement strand
GGGGGTTTCTGGCAACGCTGAACACAGCAGAAAGTTGCTCCCACTTGCCAGGTTTGGTCTCAGGGAAAACCAAAATGCCCTTGCTTGTGTTTCTGCTCCGCACCGCAGCCCCTGCGCCTCTGCAGCGAGGCCACAGCTCCAGAGAGGCCCGCGCCCACCTTCTGCATCCCCTGCAGAGCCTGCTGGAGAAGCTTCATCTGCTGCTCCTTGGTTGTGTCCTCGTCCCGGCTCGCCTTGCCTTGCTCCTGCTTCAGCAGCTCCCCCTCGTTGCGGTAGGGGTCGCGCTGCCAGGCTGTCGTTCTCCTCCTTCAGCGCCTCCACCTGCGACACCAGCGCTGCGGAGCAAGGCAGTAAGTGACCACAGCGGCCAGGACACGGGTTTCCTGACCAGCAGAGCTGAAAGACTCTGGGACAAGGCTCCGCTGGCACCTGTAGCCAGAAGAACGTCTCCACCAAGTCACGGGGACAGACTGGAGAGGCAAAGGAACCTAACCTGGGCCCCAAACCAACCTAGAGAGGACAATAAGGAGCTGTACGACACGGGAGCGCTCAGCGAACCGCACGGCTCCGCCACCGGCATCTCCCAGAACCCCTGGAGGCTGTGGCTCAGACACAGCTTTAGGTGGTGGCAGGGGGAACTGGCCGCACGACCAGGCACTGAGAGGTGAAACAGCTCCAGACACCTGCAGCTGCTGCTGCTTCTGCTCTGCCTGGGGGTACAAACTAGCCAGAACGGGGCTCCTGGAAGAGACCACCAGAGACAGGTACTTTGATTAAGAGCTGTAAAAAAGGAGTTTTACCTGATTCTTCTGTTTCTTTCATCTCTGATGGATCTTCTATTTCTTCATCAGACATTTCCATTTCCTCCTCCCTTCGAATACCCATTAGTTCATCATTATGAATGTTACGAATTTCCTAAGGTTCAGAAAGTAGAGGGTTTGGGGTTTTTTTTAAATACAGATTATGAGGAACAGATTGGTTGGATGGAAAGATGCTGAAATCTAAGTCTACAAAACGCAACCCCGTGACACAAGAAAGGGGAGACAATAAAAAAAATAAATATAAAACTGGCACAGACTATGAGATCAAGGACGATACCCAACAGGAGTAGATCTGGTATTACTGACTCCTCCTTTTGCCCCAGGGCAGGCGCGTCGCCTCGCTCCCAGTTTCTGGGTGAAGCCTCTCCCCGCACCTGCCCTGCTCGATATGTTTATATACACTCAGCCATGACTTCACTATTACAAGCATCATAAGTCCTAGAGTGTCTGACCACTGCCAACCCACTGTTTAATTACCGTGCAATTACTGGTTAATCCCGCTGATGGAAGCGGGTCCCTCGGCCACCCCAGCTCCCGCTCTGGCTCCTCCAGAGAAGATCCCCAGCTCCAACCCCAGAGCCAGAGCCCTGCATGGACACACATCAGCACGGCTCAGAAACAGCCGAGCTCAGCCTCTCCAGCACCTCTACAGAGCAGGACGAGCTACTTTCAGAAAACAACAGTTTCAAGGAGACAGAGACATCAAGACTTACTAGGGGCTGGCACAGGCAGCCACGTGTCCCCGTGCGATGCCAAACCACCACAACTTCACTTGGGATTATGCACCCCAGAGCCAACCACGGGAGAAAAGGCACAGAGGGTTTGCTCATGAAATAAAATTAACGCCCAGCTCTTCAGAGAAGTCAAATACTTGAGTGAGGCTCTTCCCAAGCGAGGGAGTACGCCAGCTAGAGCTACCAGAGCGTGGTGGCTCACTGCAGCCCAAGCTCCCACGGCTTCCTACTGAGCTGCCTGCAGGCACAGGACCTGCCAGCACTGCCTGCGAAAACCACCTGGAGTAATAAACCCCAAACCCTGCCCTAGCCTGAGGACTCCCCAACACACTGAGCTGTCCCCAGGCTTTCCTCCGGTGCGGCGACACGTGGGGCTACGCTCAGCCAAAAGCCGTACCAAGAGGATGCAGCTCAGGGGTCCCACCTTCCATTCAGACCCTAAAGCCAGGGGCACGGCTGGTGGAGCCCAGCAGCAACGCTCCTGGAAGAGGCCTCCCCAGCCCTCTCAGAGCCTCTTCCCACCGGGAGGACTTACCTTGGAACAAGACAGCTCCAGCTGGAGAGAGCGCTCCCACCCCAGGCATCGAAAGCAATCTCGGGAAGCAGGGGAGAGCAGGAGAGCTGCAGCTCCAGGAGAGCACAGGCTGGGCCAGGCACAAAACGAGAGCGCAGCTCCTCCGTGAGCTGGGGCTGCTGCTTCGAAGAACTCTTTATTCTCACCCATAACAACTGGCTCAAGCCCCACCCTACTTTAAAAGCTTCATGAGCAAGGAAAATACAATTTCTTTCCAAACCATTCGTACCCTATGGGGGACACAATACTTCTGTCAGCCCTTCGAGCACGAACCTTTCCAGGGAAAGGACACAGCAGCGAGGGGCAGCTCCTCACAGGCTGCAGGGCAAACACCTCCCCAGACCATCGCCTTGCCAAGAGACAGCCCTCCTCTGCCAGAGCTTTATTTCCGTGGACATTACGCCTCACTCTGCCAAGATTTGACACCATCAGGGGAGGGTCTGAGAACCATTCTTCCTCTGCAGGAAGAGCAGTTTGAGCGACGTGCCTTCTTCCAGCCGCCCCACCCTCGTCACCACCTCCGAGCCCTCTATTTCCACATGGGATAAATGCGCAAGGGTGAGAACAGCCTCCCTTGAGCTCTCCAGACTGTCCAGCTACAAGCATTCCCACCTCCCAGGTCTGTCAAAAAAGTGATAAAACAGATCTCTGACAACGCTTAGTGTTGCTTTGGGGGTTTTTATAACGTCTCCCTAGAAATCCCTCTTGGTCTAACATTAAAAACAGCAAAAGACAGGTCTTCTATTATTATTATTATTATTATTATTA
>NW_009712863.1:2144-31331 GCF_000703405.1 Apaloderma vittatum | reverse complement strand
AGCCTCAACAATTCTGTGATTCTGTGAGAGGGACGGCAGGAGCAGCTGCCTCAGTACCAACGAGCTGCTCGCTCTGCTCACCCGGCGCCTCTCAGCCCCGTGCCCTGCGTGAACTGCAGGAGGGGTCTGTCGCTGATGCCACTGCTGTGGTTATTTTCACCCTCCTGCACCGCCCTTTGGTTGGCACAAGTGTTCACGCAGCCACGTGGTGGTTTGGATGGCCTGAAAAGCAACCCATTTTTCTTCTTTATTTCCGAATCGCTTTCTGGCCAGACCAGTCCTCAGCCCAGTTTACTCTTGCAGCTGCACAACGTCGCGTTCTAGCAATGAAGACAGCACAACGTGGGTACGGGACTGTTTTTCCAGGGGCAATGCCAACTTACACCAGTTTGAAGTTTGTCACACTACAATCTCAGCTAGTCATCTCTTAATTTCTCATGTTGTTTTACTGCTTAAGAAGTAGTGCTTGGAAAGTTTTACATCTTTTTGCCGTAAACCATTTCCCCACTTAATTCAGTCCTCTAAGGCTCCTATTGGATAAGTAGTCATTTGCGTACAGACAGAAAAATAACCTCATTACCCAGAATTTTTTTAAAAAGTTAATGGTGCAGGTCCAAACGAAAGCCAGAGCGGTCTCCAGCGCACATAGCGCTCCTGGTAACCGAAGCAGCGCAGCAGATGGAGCGTTCTCTAACTTCACTCCCAGCACGGAACTTGACGTGCGGGAGCCAAGACAGACATTTGTGTCTGGTAATGCCATCTGTGTCTGCAAAACCGCAACGCTTTCGCTGGAGTGCTTTTTGTTTGTAGGGAACACGTTAATGGTGGGTATCGCATACTGCAAACTCTTGGTATCGTGATAGTGCTAAGAACGAGAATGAGATGAAATGATGCCATTTCTGAGCAACAACACTTATTAATAAAGCACATGAATATTGACGACTCGTGTGAAAGAATGGGCAGCGGGAAGCAAGCAGCAGCACTGACATTCTGCTCCACAATCGAACACAATCTCTTTAATAAGGGCTTATACCCTCTGGGTGCTCACGCCAATAGCTGGGACTAGTACCGGGAAGGGTCAATCTGAATTTCCAAAGATGCAGAAAGCTAATCTCTTGAGCAGTTCATATTTAAACTGGACAAGCTCATAGAAGAGGTATCTCTTCAGAGTCACTAAGTGCAACTACTTCTACCTCAGGATAGCCCCTCGCCTGAACTGCAGACAGTAGAAGTTCAGAAGATAATTTTAAGAAGCAGCATCATTTTATGCTCACGCTGTTCTTGGGCTCCTCCCAGGGCATCTCTGACAGCGCCCAACAGCAGACGGGTTACCGAGCACCATGGATCTTTGTCCTGATCCAGTACAACTTCTTTTGTGCTCCTACACTATTGATGTTTGTTACCGCTTTTATCTTTGTTGCTTCTTCAGACTGGTGAGAGTTTTGTGCCAACAGTGCTGTAAATCAACTTTTTCTAGTCTTCATGCTAGATGATGTTCACTAGCAACATCCTCATCGCTCCAGCGCCTCACCCTTGCCTTTAAGTCTCATGTGTGGTAACTCCTTTTCCCCACATCAAACTCTATTGTCACATTTCAAGCGCTCACAGTCTTTCACTGTTTAGCTTCCCTCTACCTATCACATCTACTAGTTTATCAAGCTGTCAACCTCCACCTTCACTTTGCCAGTGACAGCAACCTCAATGGCTCTGTGTCTGCTTCTTCATCAGGCATCTCCTTCCTTTCTACCAGGCCATCCCCCACACATGGGAAAAGCTCCATGTCAAAATCTGTTGAATTGCTACTTCTCTAAAATCCCTCTTTGAAACCTACCATCTGGCATTTTATGATGCAAGTAATGAACTGCACAAATTTACTCTGCTTTTTCTGCTCTGTTCTGTTAGTCATGTTGCTACCTTCTTCAAACCATCCCTGCCTTGCTTTGTTTACTTGCTACATTTTTTTCAGCATCTGGAGCGTGGCTGCTCTAGGACAGGGATTCTTTCCTTTACTTCTTACCTTGTACAATCCATGAATCCTGAAACCCTCAATTCTTAGCTCTAGCAGACTATAAATAATGTTATTTAGCAGACCAACCACTTGGGAAGCAAGCTGTCTGGGTTCTATTTCCTGCTGTACCACTGGCTTATTGTGTGACCTTAGGCAAGTCACTTAGGACATTTCCAAATGCGTATGTGAAATCTGGCACTCCCATCCATATCTAGTTACCCTAACAAGGAGCTTACTCTTTTCAGAACGATGGAGTATCTTTAGCTTCCACTGAAATCAATGGTGCCGAGCATATCGTAAGACCAGGCTTCCCCATGACGCATGCCACAGAGGCTCTTCTACTACAGAGACTTCTGCCTTCCAAAATGTTTCTTTTTACAGAACGAGAGTAAATGCTGCATACCACTTTCTGACCGCACGCTCCTCTGCGTAAGTTAGTACCAATCTATTTGGGACGTGTAGTGTTTGGAAAGAGTTCTGAGCGATTTGCAAAACGCTAGAGGTCAGTTCCACAGCAGAGCTTGGGATGCCGCCAGCATTAGGTCTGGCAAATAGAAAATGCCTCTAAAACAGAAAACAGCAGTGAGGGGCCTCCAGGATTGTGTGGTGGTCATCAGTCACACAGGTCAACAGTTCTTATTTCATTAACAGGAACCCCTATCTCAGCTGTACTAATTCCTAAGGAACTTAACAGTGCATGTTTTCGGGCCTTTTTCTGATCATCCTATAAAAAGTTTTAAGGAAGACATTCAGATGGAAGAAACAGTGAGGTGAGGTTATGCTATCGCAACTTGCCCCAAAACTACATCTGAGACAGGCAGAAGCAGGACAAACTGCTCCTGCCTTTGCTCTCAAACCTGCCCAGAGTGAAACAAGAAACAAGGCCTGTATAGTCAGGGCAATATTTGTTCCTGCCATTGAAAAAGTGAACAGAAAAGTGAACTGGCATGAAGTGCAGTAACAGAGTTTTTGGGCAGACAAACACCAATGAAAAATAGAATTTCATAGTTCATTTCACAAACCATCTCTCAGTTAAGGATTTTTCCATCATTAGTAGTTTAGAACCTGGGAAGGATCTGAACGCAGCCAAGAGAAGGACTTTGGCTACACCGTGTGAACTGTAGGACACGTCTGTGTCCTGGAAAGCGACTTCTTTGGGTAGCGCTTTTAAAGAATTTACTATCTAAGGTCAGTCTGCCATTTTCAAACTAGAGTTGCTCAAAACTGGAAAATAAAAATGCACTTTTTAAAGAGATTTGATTAAAGATTGTATCCAACAAACTGTAAAGAGAATGAATCAAGCAGGCCAAGAGTGGAGCTTTTTTAAGACTTAAACTTACTTTTTCACTTTGGGGTATTTCATCTCTGAAATAGCATTGGTAGCATCCGTCTGCCTCTCCTTCAAATGCTGTGGCCACATATTATCCACCCAGTCGACCAAGTCCACCTGAAAGCCCCATCAAAACCAACTGTTAGTTACTGAACACACGGTAGGATATTCTCCTGTGGGGTAAAACTGGAGCTATGGCTGCAGCAGCGGGCACTCACAGACAGCAAGAACCTCGCTGTTCAGCAAAAGTCCTGCCGACCCAACTTGTTAAGGTGCAGCACTTCAGCACCACAGCTCAGCCCTTTGCAGTCCCAGATAAGGAGAGTTCTGCAGGCAATTGAAGTGGGTGCAAATTCTGTCCTATGGGCACCTGCGAGCACCTTCTCTTGCAGCATCACCTGCTGTTGGCATTCAAATGCATTTTTGTAGCTGATAGCCTAGAAACTGCTTTTTTTGACTGTTACAGCACAAACATAAGAGAGATTATACTATTCCAGTACCTTACATTTCAAGGAACACCATTGTTCTGGCCAAATTCTGATTTGAGTAATTATGTTGTCCCCTACTGTGCACTACTTAGGTGTAAAATTCACCAAAGTTCTTGTCCAAAAGCCAAACTTTGAGGAAGTGCAGGTAGGAGAAAAGCAAAAGCCGAGCAATCGGAAACAGGCTGCGAGCCAGGTGAGGAAGAGCAGGAAACTGAGATTGCTCAGGGACATTGCAACAGCTCCTGCACTGGGTGCCAGAGCACAACCCACAATCTGCCCATCGCCGCCACAGCAAGGACAAGCCTGTGACTCCTTTTTGTGGTCTGTTTTAGGACGGAGCCTGTGCAGGTATCCTCAAGGCTCTCTTCTGCTTGTGCAGGTGGATCACACGTGCCACGTTTCAAAATGGGAAAACACCAGTCGCCTTGGGCAGTGGCACAAGGCAGGCTGTAGTGCTACGTTTGGCCACAGTGTGGCTGTACATGCCGACCCAGCTCCAAAAACCAGGACGCGTCAAGGAACCTCCGTTTGTGGGTCAATAAGGGCTGCGAGACCCATCCTAGGCGCTGATGACAAAGCTGTCCTCTGTGTGCAGCAAGAAGGGAGAAGGCCAATTTGGTCATGGTTAGCACACCACTTAGCTTCCTGACTCCTAAATCTTTTTAAAGGCCCACCCTAGAATGTTATTCGTAGGAGTCAACTGTTTGTATCCCCAGAGGATTTCCATAGGAGGGCAACTGGCACATGAAATTCTTGCAGTTTGAGGCTGCCCCCCCCCATTTCTCCACCTGCTCCAAGTACTTTGAGAAGAGACAAAAGGAGATAATGCAGCCAGTAGAAATGGGACCAGTTCCATGAATACCACAATTGGGTAGGAAAACAAAATCGATCGTTACTGCCCTGATTTTAAAAGAATTTCCACATCCTGATATTGCAATCCACATTCAGGGAACATGAATCAAGTACTTAGATGGGCTCAAAGAGCTCTGCAGAATTCAAGGGAACCACTCACACAAGTAAAGCATTTGACTACTGTCTGACCTTCATGTACTGGATTTCCTCTCAGCACCCACTTTCCCAGCACCCTTTCTTCTATTCCCAAGTACCTAATGGGGATGCAATTCTCTTTCAGCAAGATCTAAATATTCCTGGTTTTACAAATGATGGTGCACTCAAGTCATACTAAATAGATATGAAGTATTCATTCACACGTGGTAACAGGTACCTAATTGCATTTTTCATTTCTGAGCACCCAGGAAATTTGCACAGATGTTTTAAAGGCTCCCTGAGCATGATGTGCTTGGGAAAACAGTGATCGGTTGAAGAACAGGAACTCTCCTGAGCACTTCCAAACTGTCCACTGGTGTCTGAATGACAGCAAAAACCTGCACAAACTTCTAAATATGTGCTTAATATTCACTTTGTGATATGTGCATAACAGAAGCTAAAAACAGGTAAAAATGAGATCCTAACACTACTGGACAGGAGTTACAGGCACTTCACTTTGTTACATGTTTTATTTCTTACAAAGAAACCAGTGACTGGGAAGAAGCTGAAAATAAAGACCCTTACCACATTGGGGCGCTTGACAATGTTCTCCAGCTTCGTGTGACTGAACTCCAGGCTGATGACATTGTAGAGTTTTTCACGCTGGGCCTCCGGTGTTTCATAGTATCTCACGAATTGAGACATGCTCATTTCAACACCTTTCTGCGTGTTCACATCCATCACATCCACTATCCGCCGGCTTCCTGCAAACACACAGAAACAGTCTCAAAATATTTGCCTTGGCTTTATTTTTATGCATGTGTATGCATGAGCATATATATATAATAATACACATACATATATATATTTCAATGCC
Organism: Apaloderma vittatum; assembly: GCF_000703405.1. Lineage (NCBI taxonomy): Eukaryota > Metazoa > Chordata > Aves > Trogoniformes > Trogonidae > Apaloderma > Apaloderma vittatum. The sequence continues at coordinate 25,641 of NW_009712863.1, read as the reverse complement.
TGCAGGGAAACTGCAATTACAGGATGAGAGACCAGCATCAATCCCTCCACAGGTCCTGGGCAGCTCAAAAAGGGAGTAGGGAACTAACTTAGAACTGGACCTTTTTGCCCAGTATAACAATGGACAAGTCACTGGTGTCTCTCAGCTTCACACAGATGGAGAGAGTAGTTTCCTCCTTTACACGAATTGACACGAGCAGAGGTACATTAAAAACTATGAAGAAGGGCTATAACATGGTAGCGGGGGGAGCATGCAAATCAAATAGCTCTCCAAATCATACTCTGCAATTTTCTAAACATCCATATGCCTCTCAAGATGCTTTTACTCATGTATAAAAATTATGCACAAAAAGCAAACTGCCTTGCGTCATCGGATGCTCTAAACTGCTGAACACCTTCCACACGTTCTTCAGTGTTCTCGATTACAGTCGTCAGCAGTGGAGACAAAAGCATTAAATGCCATAGAAGAGTGAGCCCCCAACTTTGGATCTCTCAGGAGAGAGACACACTACAGGACACACTTTCAGCTTCTGGAGTGGTAGCCACATAAGTCTCATTAACACCAGAATGCTGAACAGCAGTTTTAGTTGAGCCTTCAGTTTTACGCAGATTAATCCACAATCTTCTCGTTGGCCGACTGGAAGGTTTCACCTCTCCCAGCAACTTTGCCATCCTAATTAGCAGTTCATTTGTGTGTGAGCGAACAGAAGCCCATGAGAGATATGCCTCGTTTCCAGGAGAGAAAGATTCCAGCAAACAAACTCGAGACACTTCCAAAAAATCACTTCAAAACCATTTTCACTGCTGAAGAAACAACTCGAAATAAATGGCATTAAAACAAAATGGAGGGACGACCATCAGAGGGAATTCTCAATAATTACAGCACCTGGCCTACTGCGTGAGAGCGGTATTTCAGCAAGAACAAGAGTTTGGATCGCATCACTCCTTTAAAAACATCCTCAGCCACTGACAGAAACGCCAGTGACAGATGTGACGATGATTCTGGAGAGGAACTCAAGACCCTAAAGCTTTGTAATCAAAAAGATAAGTTTATACAGTGTAAATATGGAATAGTCCCACTAGTCTGTCAGTCAAACTCTTCACCAGATTTCATCCTTAACCGGAGCTCGAGACTGTACCTAGTGTTGCCACCTTGAGGCAGGATGGGGAGAAAGTTTAGTTAAGTGCGTGAGTCTTTAAATTTGGTATTTGCATGTTTGAAACAACATATATAAAATATAGTTTGCAGCTGGGTTTTTTAGTTGGCTTTTATACTTGTATTTTTAACTGTTAACACTACCATCTGGGGTGAAGAGTCTTTTTTCAACTCAGTAGTTTAGCAAGTGGAGCGAAGTCCTGTTGAACAGCCCCCGAATAAAAGCCAGCCTCATTTCTGTCTTCCAGAGCTTGGGGATTAAAGCACTGGCTACAGCCCAGAGGAGTTAAGCTCACAGATACCGAAAAATAATATTTGAAGGACTGCGTAGCAGAATCTGGGATCTGCCATATTATCGTCTAGGTTTGATCTCAGCTTTGCTGGAAGCCTCTCAATTATCCTTTCTGAAAGAAAAAATAGCAGTTCCCCAACGAATGAGAAGTGTGCGGCCCAGTTCAACAGCAGGTTTGTTGAATGTACACGATTATCAATTACGGGCAGAAGAGCTAAAGCTTGAATTGATACGTCTCTCGGCTTCCAAATTAAAGAGTAATTTGAGGGGATGTTTTTCTCTTAAACCACAATACTATCAAACAAGCCCATACCTAATGATTCCTGGAGCACCACTCACAACATTTGAGACACACAAATTAAAGATTAACAGCCTCATGCTCGCTGCCCACTTCCTAGCGGTTCTGGCTTACTGCCAACTTTATCTCTTCTTTCCTGAAGAGATACAGCTCTTTCTTCTGTCTCCTGCCCCTAGGAGAAGGTTAAAAAACATCATCCAGAAGGGGAGGCAGGGAAAGAACAAGGTAAAGACGCACACAAAGGCTCCAAAAAGCAGTGGCAGGCTGAGACATCTCAGGTCAGGCTGGATTTCTGAACACCTCCCACATGCGTTTCCCTTGAGGTACCTTTTCTGTTAACCATTCCCTAGAGACCCTCTTGCCACACTCTCACTCTGTCCTCTCAGAAGGGACCCTACTCAATCAAGCCCAACACAGCCTGAGTGCTGTGACCCCAGCAGCCTCTGGCCCTCGTACAGCCCATATTGCTCGCTTCAGCTCCTCACTGGCTGGGCACAGATGAACCTGGATCCCTCGCTGGCAGACAGCATCTCTTGGAGCTTACATGGGAAGCTCCACTGCACCACATATCACCTCATCCTTGGCTTCTCAGGGTTGTTGGGTTTTTTCCAGTGTAACTCCTGACTGGAGAATGCCTGGACAGTGTGGGATTAAGAGGCATTGTTTCCCCTCCCACAGCAGATGTGACTCAGAGGCAAAGTGGTGACGTGAGGGTTCACTGGAAGGGATTTTGCAGCCTGAAGAAGAAACGTCTTCCTCCTCTACTGCTGCTTGCTCATCAAGCACCAGTCAATCCCCAAAGGATCACAAAGACAGTAACTAAGAAAGAAGCTAGTGCCATCTTTGACAAGAGGAAGAGACAAAAGCAAGAAGGAGAGGGAAGCATCAGTTGCAGAGTTGTAAGCTGGAGAACAAAATCAACCAGGAAGAGCTACTTAAGAACCATGTTTCATTTGAAACCTTAAACTCCCCCCGACAAGTTACTCTAGCCCATATATAAGTAAAATTCACAGTTAAATTAAGGTGGATAATAGGATAGATATAATATCCGTTCCCTTTATTTAGAGGCCTAGCAACTAAGATGCTGCAAAGGTTTCAACAGATTAAATCCTACAGCACTGCTATAAGCTCTAATGTCATTACATTCTATATCAAAACAAACATCTGGGGAAAAATGACTTACACGGAGTCCCTGCCTCCTGCTGCCCACCCTGTACGGGTTGGTTGGGTATGGAGATTTGCTCCTCTCTGTTCTGGGCTTCTTGGCAAAAATACTTGGAGAGCAACAGGGAGGGAGACCTTGTTCTCCAGTCAGAAAGAGAACTGGCTGACCTTCCCCTGCCTTGACCTGAAACAGCTTCAGACTTGTGTCATCCAGGCTACGGGGCTCCAGTCCTCAAAACAGCCCATCCTTTGCCCTGACCTGGATTTAGCGTTAATATTAGGAGCTATGGAAGCAAGCGGTGGTTCCTAAACAAAGCAAACATCAAACACGTAGTAGAATATGAGCAGTGCACAGGAGGTGTGCATCAGAGGTGAGAATTACACCAGGGTTTTCTAGGCTGTCGTCTTTTCTCCAGTGCAGCACTAGCAGGAAAAGGGAGGAAAGACCAAACGTCCTCTCTGTAAGAATGATTATCAAGCCATTAAAAGGATAAAGCTACCTTGGGGAATTATTTTAACCTCCTGAGACTGAATTAAGATCTGTGCCCAAGGTACAGTATAGTGCCTACAACCAGAAACCAACCTCAAATGCCAAGGGACAGGCCTGCTGGTCCTTTCTCATCTTTATACTTCTGACTGGGAAATCCGCCCTTGGTTTGTAAAAGCTGGGGTTTGGCAGGGCCTTAGGAAAGCCGCTAGCGCCACTACGGGTTAATTGTACCTAAAGACTGAGGCTTTGACTTGCATCCCGGTTAATCCCTGCGGAGCTCCCAGAGCTGGAAAGCACATATTCCTCTGCTGCCCACAGGGGTGACTGCGACAGCCCACACTAACTGGGAGGGAGGTGAATCAGAGCAGAAGGGCCTTGCTCAAGTGGAGCTACTCGCAGCATTCCCTGTATTTCAGACCCAGAGTAAGACCAAGTCTAAGAGAGACGCTGCGCACTACTGCACTGACACCATCGCTCCCAGACCCACCAGAGGGCACAGAAGAACAAAGAGAAATGAGAGGCCAGCTCTGGCGTTGGCTGCAGAGCAGAAGCCTTTTCGGTGGGGTTAAAGTTATTTCCTTCTAAGGGAGACGTAAAGCTACAGGGCCCCACATGCACCTTCTCCCTCCTTCCCCTCTTCGGTGTCTGCAGCTTTATCATCTCGTATAAAACTGCCAAATTGTAATAAACCACGCTATTTGGGTTTTTTAACGGGACAAAAGGTAAGGTGTTTAGAGCATGTCTGCAGGAAGAGCTTAAGCCAGCAAAAAGTCTTAAGCCTTAATGCTACAGGACTAGAGTAACAAAAGAGGCTTAGGGGAAATAATTTGGTTTAGTGACATTATATAGAATCAATTCATATTCTTATATTTGGACACAACACAAACTGGAATTTTCAGTGATTCTTTGAAAGTTTGGCCAGTGAAAACCACATGGAAAAAAAAAACATATACAAAGAAACATTTTAATTTTTATACAGTAGCCAAAGGCATTAACCTACAATACAAGCATCCTCCAGGTAGCTGAAAAGACAGAGCTAGCACACAAAAAACAACTACAGAAAAGAAAAGAATACAAGTTCCAAGGAAAGAGGGAAGGGATCTAACTGCTCTGAAAATCTTATGTTTTATCTGTTAAATCTATTTTAACACCATTGATTGTTTCCCAAAATTTCTCTATATAAAACCTGTTTAACAGATAAAATATAGGGAAAATGTCATAAAAATTAAATAATTATATGTTAATAGATTTTACAGTATCATTGTGTCCTACACTACCAGGAGCATCTTTGCATACCAAGAATCCTACAGAAATTAAATTATTTCATTAAGTGACATGTTAATTTGGGAAGAGCAGAATTCTTTATTTTCCAAAAGGCCAGTACAAAGGAGCACCGATTGCATCAGCGCAACCTATTCTTTTTAGGAAAGCTGCCTCTGGCACAGAACCACACCCCAACAAGGAAAGGACAACTGAAGTTTTTATGGCCTTAGTTACATTGTAAATTCCAAGCTACACTTTCTTATGACGTGCTCCAGCAGGAACACCAAAGGTGGAAAGAAGAGCGTAGCCCTGGGTGACAAAGCCTGCGACCAAGTTCCCAGGGACGGAGTCCGTCTCTCCGCCACGGGGAGGTTTGGGGACATCACAGAATCACAGAATTATTGAGGCTGGAAAAGACCTCTGAGATCATCAAGTCCAGTCTATGAACACCACCACACTGGCTAGAGATGATCCAAAAGCTCCCTGCTCCTCAAAGGTCTCACCTCCCCTCTCCTGGCTCTGCAGCCCGGACCCTCTCTCGCTTTGACCCTGGCACTCCTTCAACTTCGGGGCAACCACATGGAGATTCCAAGACACCAGGAAAATATTTGCCTTTTATTGGTTTTCTAGATTCCAGCTGATAGGGTGAACTGCATCAGCTCCCTGAGGAGGTAGGCGTGCACCAGGGCTTGACCAGAAGGACCTCACGATCAAGAGCCAGCACGGCCTAAGCAGGGGTGGAACAGCCAGAAGGGGAGGGAGAGGCTGCCTCCTCCCTTAGATTGCCTTTCCTGCCGCCTGAAATCTCATCAGCAGCCCATAAGGAGAAACACTATGGCCTTGATTTCCTGACATTTGGCAGTTAGGAAACGGAAGAAGACCTTCCACTGCCATCCAAGCTACAATTAACAGTGAATTCCATCAGCAATCCTGCAGCTCTCCTTTGCTCTAGACTGGTACTTAAAGGAGTCCCATCAAAGGGTTGGCAACAACACGACACAGCGAGGATCCACACTTCCGCGAGGTCACCTTAAGCTGCGTACAGCTGGGATTACATCAGAGCTCCACAGCAGGCTGATATTAATATATTTAGGTAAAGGCCTAGCTACACTTGAGGGTTATCTTGGACTAAGATAAATTATGACACTAGTACATAACAATTACCGTGAAACATTTAGGATTTTGGGTGCTATACCTCTAGAATAAGATCTTTTCCAGTCTGGATGAGATAAAGCAGAGGATGTTTATCACAGAACAACAGTGTGACTACGAGAAGTTATTCTAAAATAGCTGGTCTGGTTAATTTTTCCACGTGGACAACTCATTTTTAAATTCACGTGTAGATAGAGGCTTTGAGATGACCATGACCAGACCAACACATCAGTTCAATTTCACTTTCACATTCTGACATCATGGAAATACATTTTTTTGAGAGGTTGAATTTTTATGATAATGTTAATTCAAGGTAGATATACTGCTGTTTATATCCAGACATGAATGTGACTGTTTTTAGCAAAATGTCCCCGTTTAAAGAGGTTTTTTAAAAGAGTTTGACTGAGCGAGGCAAAGGACAAACTTAAAGAGGGCTCAAACAGGAAGCTCAGCTTTAAAAATAGAAATGGTTCTACTTCCAAAATGGCAAGTCAGCGGACGTGCTAAACATAGGCACGTGAGTGTTATAATATTTCACTTTTATTTCTAAGAGCCAAAAAAAACCCCAAACCCATAAAGAGGGAACATCAAATACCTTCTTTGTATTTATTTTAATGCCCAGAGCCCTAACCATGGATCAAGGCTCACTCACCAGGCACTCTTCTGGTGCACAGCTCCACAGAGGAAACTCAGGAGAGAGGCAGAAGGCTACATCCATCATGTTTTAGCCCATGTTAGTGCTGAGAGCAAAACCAACATTAAAAAAAAAAGATATATTTATATTCATCCCCCTCTCTGTGAGTGACAGAGACAGCATGAGTTTTCTCTCAGTGCCATGTTCTGAAACACCTCGCTGCAAAGGAGACTGAAGCTGTGAGGGCACACGGCGAGGGGACAGGAGAGCGATGCCAGAAGTGAGGGGAGAGGAAGAGAACAAACAAGACACAGATTTAGACTGGCTTTGTTGGTATGGCAAAAAACCCAAGTTGTAAGATGCATCGGGCAGCAGAGGAAATAGAGACACTACACCAGGGCACACAATACGCAGCGACAGCAAAAACTAAGGAGGGTGTGGCACCAGAACATGGTACTGGAATTAGGGCCACAAGTTTCCAGTCTCTCAGGAACACTGGGCAAGTTTTAACCCCTCTCTGCCCTAGGCCCTGGTTTCATGACACAAACTGTTCACTCAAGGAACTGATGAGGCTTAAGTAATTTTTTTTTATGCGGGGTCAGCTCCCTGCCTGCCTCACCAAACAGTTCCACGCACACCGGGGAAGGGACCAGCATCCAGCACTGGTGGCCGCTGTGGGAAATAGCACAGCAGCACCGAACCATGGCCCCAGCGTCCCATCTGATACTACAGACTGGAGCTCTTCTTCTTAACAAACAAGCTGGTTAAGAGGCATAAAACCAGTGGTTAAATGAAGCACCATCCTCTGAAAGGCTGCAATATGCCACTTTAGAGAGATTTTTATTTTCCATGTGCACTGTTCTACCTTAATGTTGGTGGATGCCAACTACCAAAGTAGTTGCTTCAGAGCTGCTACAAACCACTTCAATTTTCAACACTTTAGGTAGAGCCCTCGGACTGTAGGAAAATCACTAATGTCACCTTTGGTTGGAAAAAAATAAAATAAAAATCCATTCAGAAACCCTGAAGTCTAGTTTCTAACTTTTCATTCCGCCATTCAGGGCTCCACAGCCCTGAGCAAACATGGGGCAGAGAGAGGAAGGGTTCAGCAATCCCGTTCCGTTATCTGATCAACAAACAGGGCTGCTGGTGTCCCACACAGAATTAACAGATCCCACGATAAACAAACAAAAAACCACCTGTCAAGTCCTACTAGTCCTGCTTACAGCAAGGGATGCTGATCTCTCTATCGTTATTGGTTCGGAGTTGGTAAGAGTATCCTGACAGCACTTGCTCAAGTCTGGAAGGATTTATTTGTACTCCCTCACGAGCTACTATCAGATTAAGGAGTAAAATGAGTTCTCTACAGTACAGTAGCCTCATCAAAGAAAGAGGGATACAAAGAAAACAGGAGAGGTCGCTCAAGGGAAAAGAAAGGAAAGAAGGCAAAGACAAAAGGATGAGCCACTAAGACTCCAGTGCTCTACTTGGAAAAGAGAAACCTGCTAGACAGAATTGGAATGAATCGCTTCAGCGTTGCTTTTCTATTATTTTTTTTATTGTCCAGATGTTTCCTCTTTGAGGTTCTCACATTTAAAAAGAAATGCAACAGCTAGAAGTCTGGCCAGCTCACACCAACAGTACTTATAAACCCTTTTTCTGTTGACAGACCATTGGTCTGACTCCATCCTAGCTCAGAGACACTTGGAAGGTATAATTTTCAGTGGCAATATTTATTTGCTGATTTTATTTGAGTTCTGACTTAGCAGATTTCCCAATTACAGAGAAGCTCCAGAGTCTAAAGCACATTGGCAGTCACGTCCTCACAGCATGGCTGTCAGGACATTTGGAACTTGATTTTAAAAACAAAGTGTTTTTTTTAAAAAGAGTGTGAGATTTTAAAACAAGTTTTGGCCACAAAACAGTATGAGGGAAGAACTGTTTTTATAAAGACCAGATCTCAAGCACATGTTGCTGTAATACTGCAAACAGCCTTCTAACACCCGAGACAAATCACTGGCCTTGACATACACTGAGTTCCGATTTTCAGTTTTTCCCCTTTTTCCCCCGTTACATAACTCAGCTCCCTCAAAGCAAAGATTTTGGTTTTGTATCCTCAGATCAAGAGAAATAGCACTGACACACAATTATTTTACAGTGCTGTGTGAGGAACATCCAAGCTCAAGGAGCCATCCTTATCTCCTGTCTTCCAAGTGCTCTGGGATCCCCCTGCTCCTCTCAGCTATCGGAAAAATCCATCCCTTGTGGATACAAGTCCCTTGATGAATTTAGGGTGCGACTTGCACAATCCAGAGACTCAGGTACCCTCAGTCTGAATCCTCACAGGCTGAAAGATATGTTCACAAGCTGTTTTTTACGAACACTACAGACATTGGCCTTCCAAAGCATGACAACAATAAGGATGCTTTCATTAATTTGGTTTTGGTTAATCCTCCAATGGTGCCACTTTACATGAAAAGGGAAAAGGCAGAAAGCAGAGAGCGAGCCAGGCACAGGTCATACCGCGGGCCCACAAAGAAACCTACGAGCAGCAAGCGGAGAAATCATACAACAAATGGAAATATTTCATCCAAGTGTGACAGCAGTGTTGACTGCTCTCCTCTGGAAAAGCTTGGTGCACTGTGTTTGGGAAAACACATTATTTGGACACCAGGAACAGAGTAAAGGTCTCCCGGCTTCCTCCTTACCCCTCCCCAGGAGACTCCTGGAGCTACAGCAGCTCCTGACTCAGCTCTTCTGCCTTCCAACCTCCCATTCACAGGCCAAATCTCCACACAGGGGGAGAACCATACATCTTAATCAAGACTTACATGCAAGTCTGAGGGCAGACTTTTGCACTTCCTTTGAGCAGCCTCTTTAATTTTGGGAAGCACTCCTCACAACAAAGTTTCCCTAACGAGCCTCCCTCCTAACTCCCCTCCGTCTCCAATTTCACAACTTCCTTGAAACAAACTGAGCGTTGCTCTATAGAAAAAGCAACACTAGGTCCCTATTCAGCAGAAATGATGGAAAGTTTTCTGAACTGCAGTGTGTGGCTGCTTTGTCCTGCTTTTGTATCTGCACGGCTAATTTTCTTTCACAGGATGGAGAACTGTACATTGATTAAGACAAAATTTCCCCTACTTGCCCGCAGACCACACTACAAGCCTCTCAGCTCGCTTTGTGCTTTGATGTGAATTCAACCATGATACAATTTTCAGAACAGATCCATTTGAGGGGGCAGCAAACACGCCAGAGAAACTGAGCAAAAAAAAAAAAAAAAAATCACTAGGAAGCAGTTACTCAGTTATCTGGTTTGCTTTCAGCTTTTTTGAGTAGCTACTCAGAGAAAGCTGAATGCATTGGCACAGACAGCTTGGGAACTATTGTCACTGTGCTAAGGCACCACAAGAAACGTATGCCAGCGGAAAAGAAATGTTTTACGTGGTTTCTGCCCTCCTGCCTGCCTTTACCCACCTGAGCTGCAGTCACCACCACCCCAATCTCCTGTTCTGCGGAGACACCACTTACGACTCTCGTCTGAGAACGGAATGAAATTTATACATAGGTATTCATCTATAAATGTGTGTACAGTTTTTAATATCTGTATAAACCACATTTTATAAATCCAGAATAATCATTACCTACACTTGAATCTCTTTCCATTCCCCCTTCATTATGACTTACTTCCAGAAGTATGGATTAGGGGTGTTCTTGTCTTTCTGTGAAGCACCTGGCATGGGTATATTCTCATTTTAGCTGGAGTTCCTGGGGACTACACCAGTATATGTATTTAACAAAAAAAAAGGAGATGAAAGATACAAAGCCTCACATGCCTTACAGCTGTTACATACACCTGACAGTAATCCTTTCTGTCCCAACTGAATTTAAATTATTTAAATCAGCCTGCCTGCATTAACTAGTAAAGGAACTTGTTCCACCCTTTGCAGTCCCCTGCACAGAAGAGGCCAGAGGTTACCACACTCCCTACATCATTTACAGGTTATAGGAAAACGGGGAAGTGAGACTCCCCAAATGCTGTTCCCAGCACAGCACTGACAAGGCACCTGAGCACATTGTTTCACCTCTCAGCCCAGGGCCACGTTATTTACTGTGCACTATTACACCACACCACGGAATTGCAGTTATTCCTACGATGAGTAAAATTTTACAATGCCCAACACAGAAAATTTGCTTAGGTCTCTCCCTTGTGGGGAAGAAAAAAAAAAAAAGGGAGCTTAATAGCTGTGAAATACTCCTTTGCAGGTCTAATTTCTGCCAGTGATTTAAAGAAAGCTCAGTTGCTCACTTCAGTGCGGTAAGATGAAGTCCTTAACATCTTATCCACTTCATGAATAAACCATGAGCAGATGTTTGAGGGCACAGAGCATCTCCTCCAGAACCGGGACTTGGCAGCAGCATAAGGGAAGGCTGACCCACACTTGCAGGGCCAACCCCTCCTATTTACAGGGCTTTTCCCTTGCAAATGGCTGTAATACATAATGATGTAATTTATTCTATTGTCTTTCTCCACTGAAACCACGATTATAAACTCAGAGCTGAGGCAGAGACCTTCACACGTATTTCTTTAAGCACTCAGTTTGCAACTGATTTTTTTCTTTTTTTGGCTCAGCACCTGTTCTTTTGGTGTTTCTAATGAGAAGGTAAAATGCAGCAATAATCAGGTATCTCTTCACCTACTCCCAGCAAAGAAAGCAACAGGATATGTAGAGCTTTGGCTTTCCTTTCACCCTTTGTCTGGGAGATCAAAGCCTGCTGCCAGGTCTTTAAAGATTTGACAGACTCACAGAAATCAAATATTGAAATGATACATTAGGTCCCATCCTGTGCATCATCTCCTTAGGCCAGATGAAGACTGCTCCCTGCAACAGGTTTCAGAGCTTTGACCTGCTTGCTTTTCTACTGCACCAATTTTATCATAATTAAATGCTTTGCTACATTCAACTTTACTTAGATTCTTTACACAAGATGAAAACACCAAAGCCTTTCAACACAGTTTGCGAACACAGCAACTAAATGATGAGAATCGAATATTTTCTATCCACATGAGCGTCATGGTCCAGTCTAGTCTACAACATCAGATCTGAATAGTAAAATACACGACTGATTGTGCATTCTTCACTGCTCCTACACATAATTTTTTAACTCTATAAATAAACCCTGAGTGAGGTAGCGAGTTGATGTCAGTTGTTAGACCACCCCATGAATAGTCCCAGTCCTGTACTTGCACTGTTCCCACTGATACAATGCCTGGCTGGGCACGGTGAATTCCACACAACAATACTGCTGATCCTACAGAAGTTTCCGCTGTGGTCGCAACTTTAACCTCTTCAGCCCAGGGACCACAATAACCGAAAATCTCTTTTCTTCCTTGGAATCCACAGCACGTTTTGATATCACCCCTTCTGCCACTAGCCAGGGTCGCAAGCTCTGCTCTGGGGATGTAACGCACACGCTGGCACACGGAATTACGCCAACCCGTAGGGAGGAGGTGAGGCACCTCACAGAGCCAGCAGCACCGCTTCGGTTTATTTAGTGGTTTATTTTGTTTATTTAGGTATGAGTCTAAAAGCTGGGATTCGGTGGCAACAGACTGCCAGCCTGAGGCAAGGAAACTGCAGACAGGGCAGTTAAAAATAAAAAAATAAAACCAAATCCATCCAGCCTGGCTATTACCGCTTAGATATGGACGCCACACTTATGCAGGGACTCCACACCTACCCAGGGAGCTGTGGGCAGACTCTGACAACCCAGCAAGACAAAGGCAGTGCAGACATCAATTACAAGTCAAAGGGCGAGATGCTGCAGATGCCATAGAAAAGCAGATACTCTTTTAAATTCAATCAGTGCTGACCTAAGCAAACCACTAAAAAAGAAAAAGTAGCCAAAGGAAGAGAAAGGAACTCAGACTGGTAGACTGCTGCACTCATCCACATACGCTTCCTCTTTCTTTTTCCTCTACATGGTTCATAGCTTCCAAAACTACTCAGTGCTCCCCTCTTCAGACTGTACGAGGTCCATGAAGAATTACATAAAGACAAAAATCAGACAAATGAAAAAATCGAATGCTTTGGCTTTCCAACATTAAAGACTAAAGCAAACGATTGCATTCGGTCCTTGAAGTCAGGAGGAGCAAAGGCTAGAGACGGTCAACAGCAACGACCGAAACCTCGGCTTTTGACCGGCTTGCTGAGCAAGGCAGTTACTGTTCTCCTTGCTTGGCCCTGGGTTAACCTTGGCAAGCATCCTTCCTTTGTTCTTGAGTTGTAACGAGCATAAAGCATTCACGCAGGTAGGTACGGGTAGAGATTCAAGCAGACTAACGTGCAAGTCAAACAGCAGGTCATAAACATTACCAAACTAAATACAGCCAGTGTCTGCACTTTTTTTAAACAACAAAACAAAAAATAAATCCAACAAGCAATGGCGATGTTTCTTTGGAAGTCTGACAAAACACTAAAAACCAGACACCTAAGCCCAAGTAACCACAAATGATGATCAAAAAACCCACCTTTTTTTTTTATTTCCCTCCTTGTTATTGGCACAGGCTAGAGTTTTCAAAGGGAGATTAAAAAAGCGAGGATACCAATTGCTTTATTTCCTTGTGACTTACATGTACTCAAATACGGAGATGATACAGCAATCACGTTAGAAACAGAAAGTAAGACACCAGAATAAATTGAGACCAAAGGCTCAGTAACTTCCTCTGGAATTTATGTGCTTCGGAAAAACCCAGCAGCATCTCTTTAAAATGTTCTATAACAACTGTTTCCCTTGATTTGAGGAAGAAAACAAATGACAGGTTTAAATAGCACTGACATACTATAACGATGAGCACTTAAAACCCCAACAAGTTTACATAGAACACAACACTTCTCAAGCTATGTTCTCTCTCTATCAACTCCCACGCACATTCAGACACGGAGAGTTACGATCATTCCGTTTCGCATTCGCAAAACATCACTCCTCTCCTGGGTTCAGCAAGGAGCTGAGTAAGTTTAGAAAACATAGTGTCTCAGAAACGCTGGTACCTGGAGGTTAAGGCAAGATCTGAGGAGGAATATGCTAAAAAAAAAAGGCAGGGACAATCACAGGCGATATTAATAAAACAAAGCTTTTCTTCTGCTTCATCTGAACATTAGATTGTGAGTGTAACATATATATTAATCTGAAAGTAGAAAAAAAATATCAGCAATGGCATGCAATCAGAAAACTGCTCACCAGTGTTTCCTGAGGTCATTAGTAGATAATTTAGAAATTTGGCATGGAGATAGGAATTGTCCCCATGTGCTCTCGGTGTCAATGTGGCTGTTGCAGCACAAATTCTGCAGCAACAGAAACGATTTGCCATAAGAACTACAATTTTTCAGCTACAACTTACAGTCCATTTCCCAAATATTTTTGCCCTTTTGAACGAAAGTTTCCACCTGCAATGCCAGAAGTCATCAACTATATTAAGAGAAGAGCGAGTGACAATGTTCTTCACCACAATACAGGCTCAGTAACAATGACTCCAAAGGGAGTTTGTCCAAACACAATAAAAAAAAGACCCCTGACGCGCAGTATCTGGCCAAGAGCATATACTGGATTGCTGAACCAGCTGTGAGAAATGCCACACTTTTACACTAAGGTTAACCTCAAAGTTAACTACGATTGTTATTTTGTCTCCATTGTTTTATAAATCTCATTTATTTATAAATATCATCCCCCTTTGCTGGCCATGTACACAGGAATCTCCACCCCCCTAATACTTCAAGGGACATGAATCCTGAGGAAATGCAACTCCCACACTTCCACTGTTATACAGGAAAAACAATGTTGTTATGCAATGCCACGCTGCTCCAAAACATCTCAAAGTCAGGCCCTCAACTTCAGCAGTTTGAGACACAAATGGAAGTTTATCAGCTATGGAACAAATTCAAAGAAAATTGTAAACAGAGTCCAGATAATTACAAGGTTTATGCATGAGGTTCTTCCACAGCAAAAAGAGGTGTTCATACCTACAGATGTGCACACGCAAGTATTTAGGAAATCCGTAAAATTTAGTGCTTCCAAACACCTTCATATTATTTCCTAATTTAACTGCAGATTGACCAACAGAAATGCTACCAAATAGCAGTTTCCACATGACTTCCCTAAAATTCCGTGCTAAAGAGGTTTGGGCCTTTTTTTCCCCCCCAAAAAAACCCTTATAAATGGTCATAAATTACGCAACATTGCCAAGTTTTGTTTGTGAAGAGAGGTTATCAGAGATAACCCCTCTCTCACAGATAACCCCAAGAGAGCAGAAATGAGGCACAGGTTCCTCTCCCTTCTTTTCCTTAACTACGCCTTTTCCAGACTTCAGATTTCTACTGATTGCAATTTCAAAAAAATTTCAAAAAAATCACCTTTCCGAATGCAGCAATTGGCTAATTTAAAAGATTAACTCCTGCCACAACACAGGTAAATAAACCCAGTGAATTCTAAATAGCAAGAATGCAGTTAGAAGTCTCTGTGAAGGACTGCAGCGATCACATCCAGAACTCAGCTCGCTCCACAGCGAGGACTTTGCAGAGCACAGTATCACTGTTCAGTAACAATTTCAGGTGATCGATAAATAACACGTCCACCCTCAGTAAAAGCAGATTTCAAAGAAACGGACCGTATGATCTCCTACTCAGAATGTAGCTTTTCTTAGAGTTAAAAAAAAAAGTTCTTTTGCAAAAACCTTTAGGAAACATCTGATGAGTGCAGTCACAACTTCTCTAGTTTGTCTTATCAAAAAGACAGGCAGTTTGCAAACCTTTGTGCTCGGTCTCTCTTAGCAACCTTTCCTCAAAGCACTGACCTCGCCTGACACTGATAAAGACTGTGGGGAGAGCACAGGCAAAAGGTGATACGGCTCCCATCATACCTTTTACAAACAGATGCTCTACAACAGATTAAAAAAAAAAAAAAAAGGAATGCAATCAATAGAGCTGCTGCTTTCCAGGATCACAAAAGTGTATGTAGGACACCTGTTAAGAGCAAAAGCATTCACTCTCTTTCAAACGGCCAATTATCCAGCATGAGATCCGAGTCTGGTCAGCACAAGCACTAATTAGGGTTCTCCCAGCCTTTTTAATTTACAAATTGCTTCTCCATGCCTTCTCCCGGATTCTGAGAGTTATCGCAAATGTCTACAAACACAACCGGACACGGATTTCAAAGCGATTCTGTTCTGTATAGAGTTAATCCAGTGCATTCAAAATAACTTACCCACTAATAGCTTCACGTCTCTGACGGTGAAATCCGGGTCAGGCATTCTATAATTAGCAAAGAAAGCAATGTTAAATACCATCAAAATAAGCATGGGTACACTTTCCTTATCGTAATAAAAGAGAAATAAATGCATAGTGCTCTTTGTCCACAGAGCAGTAGGTGGAATCCAGCAAGGCCTCTCTGACAACACCAGTTTTATTCACATAAGTAACATCTTTGCATCGGCAAATGTACAGAAGTTTCTCTAAGAGAGGGACAAGGTGTCTTTTCAAGCACTGGAATGGGAGGGAAGGGAAGGCATTGGGGGTAATTTCAATAAAATCCTAAACCTTTATCGCTTGTCTGTGCTAAGCAACTCGCACGGGTTTGCAACTGGTGGTGCTGCGTTTATATTTCACGGGGGTGAGCATGATCACATTTGCCAGTGGGTACAAACCGAGGCCTAGAGCTGCAAACCAGTTTGTTCAGTGTCACATCATCACAGGTTGGATTCACTGCTTGGAAATAAAATAGAAAAAAAATAATGAATTAAAGCCCCTTTGATTTAATGACTATTCTCAAACTCCTCAGTTTGGCAGAAGACAACCTGGCTGTGTTTGGTGGGCAGGGAAATTGTGGAGCTAAATTAAGTGGCAGCATAATTGGATGACCAATGCTGATGCATTTATAAGATCACTTTTAACATAGGCAGTGGTTTAGGGTTTGGTTTAATTAGACAATAGCCTGGTACACCCAGTGAGCAAGTTTTACACGTGAGGCTGAGAGTAAAATTCTGCAACATATAGACTGGATGGAAAAAGAAAAGAAAACCGGTAGCGGGGTTTTAAACCTGATTGACTTCATCTTAGTGACAGTGTTTCACACTTCACATCACACAAAAACTGACCCAGGAATTGTAACGAAAAACAGCCCTGGGGTGCTCTGTCCCTCTTATACGGCCCTGGGTAGAAGATAAACAACTTGCTTCTCATCATAAAGGACTTTTGACACACTTCAGTTAAAAATCAGAATGATCCAGCCCATAGGCAAACTTTCAGAGCAATAGTTTTTACTATTAAGAAAATGCTTAAAGGTAAAGTAGAAAAACAAAACAAAACAAAACCCATTTACTGTCAGCACATATCTTCAGAACCGCTGGTCAAATTCTATTTGTCCGCTTTCTTTTATCCTTATCACCTTCCTCTGGTGGGATGCGGAGGCTGGACAATATCTTTTGTTAGTTCTCTGCCAACCCTCACATCTTTGCATTTAGCTGCAAGGGCCCCACAGCTTTGGAATTCACTCCCTTGCTGGAATGAAACAGCCTGAATCTACTGACCTTCAGGGTTCATTCAGAGCTCATCTTTTTTTTTTTTCGAAGCACTAGAAAGTCAGAAGTAGGGGAAGGAGGAACTATTTGTGGGCAACAAACACATGCAAGGCTTATTTTCAGATAGCACAGCTTGCCTGTATTTTATATCTGACATGCAGAACAATTAGATGGGCACATTTGTATAAATCAAAATAAAAATCAACAACCAAGATAGATAACAACCCTAACGCAGATGCAGACAAGCAGTTCCAGCCTGAGAGCTCCAGCAGCAGCTGACAATAAATGTTACTCAAAGTGGAAGAATACACACTCCCCAACAATAAAAATGCACGTTTAGCTCTTTGGAGAGCACACCTGGCATATCCTTGGGCTTTTTTCTCTGCAGTCTCAGGATGTACGTTACATTAGAGAAAGAGCACACCACGGGAAGAACTTTAGGCTTGAACACAGCAGGTTTCAAGTACAAGAACCCATTCTGTAGTTGGGTTGCCTTGGGAGGTCCAGCTTTAATTCAAACCCCTTCTGCTGGCTGCTGAGACCATAAATGAGTGCCCCACCTGGCATAACTGCACGCTCCCTCTTACACAATTAGAGCTGGTTTGCTACAGCACTATGATGGCAAAAAAACCTGTTTTCTTAAATGTCACCAGTCCTGTATTAATCAGTAAATGCTGGTTTGTTTTTCCACATATAAATGCAGAATCGTGACAATTCAGGAACTGAGCAGAGATTTCTTTTTCCCTCGCTGTTATGCAATTTTTAGGCAAATACATCTTGCATAAAAACACTATGAATGCTTCCAAAGATTTCATGTATCATAAAAAATACATTAAGAATAGTAAAGTAGGGTGACTTAACACCAAAATATGACTGGCTACACTTGAGATTTTCAACATTGTGTTATGTGCAAATCATGCTGCCTCAAACGGAAGAGAAATGCAAACACCTTGGCGTGCGCTCAGTGCACACTTGCGTTTTAGTAAGTGTTTAAAGATTCACCAGAGAAGTCTCCTACCCAAATCCTAATGATGACGAGCTCTGGCTAGCATACGTGTCTGATTAACCACAATGCAATGCGAGATGACTGCTGTCCAGATAAAAGAGACAACATCTCTCCAAACAGCATTCTCTCTCCAAGTTATGATCCTGGAAACAGCCAAAAAACCCTCCAAGAAAAAAATAGCTCATCTTCTGCTGAGAGATCACAGGTGGACTTTCCTGCTTCTGGTCATACAGGTAACAGCTCATGATGGTCAGAAATACACCAGAAAGCAATTTTCCAAGTTTCATTATCATGATTTTTCCTTATTCATCTCATTCCTTGCCATTTCAGAGTACTTCCAAGCACAGTAACCAAACTGTTCAGCTATGCCTTGTACATCTGCCAGGCACAGACAGGCAAGCTGAGTGCTTAACAGCAAACAGAAGTGGAAGCACATATCAGTTATCCAAAATATCAGAAGTCTAAAAATCATCTTTATAGATCGCTGTATCTCAAAAGTCACCCTATATATATGTGGAGTACCTAATCTACCATATCATGATCCACACGGCCTCCTCTGGACGAGGCAAGACAGTAGTGCTAGAAAAGACACAGTGAAGCATAATTTCCTCCAGAGCCTGAAGTGGAACGTCAGGTTCCCCAGTCTCATGAACAAATGACTTGGATCCAAAGGCAAAGTGTCGTCTCGTGCTAGCGATGGAGGACAGCAGGCTATGACACTCCTCAAATCAAGCAGTAAATGTCAGGATGATGAGACTAATGGTTTGGATCACTTTGGCAGGAGTCAATTCTATGTTACCTTGCTGGAATACAACACGTACAGAATTTACATATCTATACATCCACAAAAGTCACTTGTTGCATGCCAGCTACTTTTGATAGAAACATGTAAGAAGAGGAAATGTAAATAAAATTAAATCATGCTATCCTGCAGAGTGCCAAACAGGAAAGTTTGCTCATGCATTTCGCTCCTGCCTTTTAAAATATCCATAAACCACATTTCCAACCTTCTCTCACTCTATTGGCATTTATGACCAAGTGTGTACAATTCCTTTACAACATCATTCCAAACTAATAAGACCTGCTCATTTAAATAATAAAAAGAAGGTTGAATGTCCTGTAAGAGATTACTGATCTACAAATTCTAGCACCTTAATCCCCCAGAGCAGCCAGTACTCAATGACTCCGCAGAGAATGGAAATATAAAAACAATTCACCTAACTCTGAAATGGATAAATCATCTGATTCCATGCAGGAACCATCCAAAGCTCACATATCAGGTAAAATGTGCTCTTACTTTTGTCAGCATAATAATTCCTCAAAAATATCCTCAAAAAAATAAAAAAATAAAAGCTTCAGTATTTTTACTCTCTTCTCTGACAGTGAATTCCAGCCAGGGGAAGAAGTTGCCCATGATGTGTGGGTGGTTCACGAAAGGGAGAAAGGGAAACAGCCCTAGAGAGGAGGAAAGATGTCAGAATAGTATCAAAATGACACTGGCAGTCGGTGGGAAACTGAAAAGCTGGCTAGTCAAGCCTGGCTGCTAAGACTATTTTAAGTTCATCACAGCAAACTGAAGCACGTATTTCTCCTTCATTACCAAAAGCATTAGTATGTGACAGTGTCGGGTACGCGACTCCAAAACTTTTGCTGTGGATTAGCATCTACTCCTCTTGCACCTCTTTGCAACTCAGTTCAGAATTCAAAAGAAGTGTTACCCTGAACTGCCAGAGCTGCCAAACTCTGGCTGGACATGAAGGCAGGCAGCATTCAGCCCTGCTACTTTGTTTCTGAGGCATTTAAGAAAATTTTTTTTCACTGTGAGGATGACAGAGCCCTGGCACAGGCTGCCCAGAGAGGTTGTGGAGTCTCCTTCTTTGGAGACTTTCAAAACCTGCCTGGACACGTTCCTGCGTGACCTACTCTGGGTGATCCTGCTCTGGCAGGGGGGTTAGACTGGATGATCTTTTGAGGTCCCTTCAAACCCTGGACATTCTGTGATTCCATGTGATTCCAAACCTTCTACTTATTTGACTGCTTTGATAATGCTTACAAAGGGCCTGATTTTCAACAGTTCTTTGAGGTGTGGTCATCAATGGATTCATGTTGCCTACGTGTGCATACGCATAAGCATCTGAGGCCAGGTCTTATTTTTTTTAACTCAGCAAAGCACAGAAGTACATCTGAAACCTGCCCTGTCTGTACATGTGGTAGTGGCAGGTACATGGCCAAAGCCTTCTCTTCTTCAAGGTCTTAACAACCGTTACTGGGGGCTTCTAGGAAGGAGGAGGAATAGGAAGGTTGACTGCGAATGCATCTGAAGACAACGCACCTTGAAGAAAAACAAGCCACCACATGACAACCAGATTACTCTCTACATGATCCCATTAGCATGGGAAGTCTCCGAACCCCTGGATCAAGACAGACCAAAGCCCACTCTCCAAAGGCAATATCACACCAGGAGGCTTCAGTGAAAGCAGACAGCTAACCCAAAGTGGAGGGGAGTGCCAGATGGCAGCCCTCCAAATTTCAGGCCCAGTGAGCTGAGAGTTGAGCGTTGAAATGTCTGAAGCGAAATTGCCTCATTACAGAATCCTGAATAATGAGCCATCGACAAGAAACAGGTATCAGATCGTGTGGTTACAGACACCAAGTAACGAGGTACCTTTGTGAAAGATCTCGTGCAAAATCTACAGCACACCGGGCAGCCTGACTTCTGGAGGCACCACTGCCTGGTACAGGCAGCCACAAGAAACTGGTCCCAGGCTGGAGTGCTGGTTTTCTATCTCTGTTAACACCCTGCCACTTGCAGCTGAGGATCCGAACCCCCGTAGTAACATCTGTGTCTGCAGGATGAGCTCTCACTTCCACACCTCTCTGCTGATGAATGACTAACTCAACAGGTACCATTGGTGCAGTAAGAGCTGCACCAGTTTCCTTCCCGTTTTCTTGTTGTCCTGTGGGGAATTTGTGGACTTCCTGAGACAGATCTGGCTGCTAGGAAGGGACAGCAGTACCGCCGGCTCCTAAACACTCCCCAGTTTCACAGAAAAGCTGATGGTTTCTTCCAGAAGAAGTTATTGAAGCTTTTATCACTTGCACTTTAGAAATGGCAGTTTAAAACCAATGCACATAGAGAAGCAGTTATCTCAAGTGATTTTCCATAGTAGATACGTCCCTCAGTTGACTACTCCAAGAGAAGCCCAAACCTTAAGGATCAATGCTTTCCACCTGACCACTTTCTCTCAAATAATACCACAGAAAAAATAAGTTATTTTTCTACAACACTAAATAAGAGCCTAGAACTGTTTAGAAACTGTAAGAAGTGACTGTCTTCTAAAACATTACAGAATCTGTGCACATTTTCTTCACAAAATTAGGATATAATCTAGGCCAGGCTTTGCACAAACAAATATAAAAATAGCATCTTGGTGTTTGCATTATCTTTTCTTAACATGTAACTAGACCAGGAAAATCCAGAACCAAGTCAAGAAATAGCTGAGCTTAATAAACAAAGAAAAAATATCCCAGTGCAACATAACGGTACAATAAAAAAAGCACTACTGTAATTATTACTGAATACCTATTAAGCACTCCTTTTTTTATAGTCCAACCCATCGAGCTATTATACTACATCATGAGAAGCATCACCGCAGCTCCTGTCCATTCTGATGGTGAAAAGACATACACTTGTCACATACCACAGACTATTTCTTCTCTTTCTCTCTTTAAGTTATATTGGGGGAGCTTGATTATTTTCTTTTAAATAATCAGGACTCCTCAGCTCCCTAAATTTTGAGGTGTTCCAGGTGAAACTGAGCAAAGTCATTCTGCTTTCAGAAAATTATTTTTCTGTCTTTCGGATACAACCAGTTACACAGTCCTAATTTCCAAAAGTATCAAGGAACGTTCATCTAAACTATGGATTATGTGTCTGAGAAAGTATATAATTTCAATATTTCTTAGAAACTATCATTTTACAAAGAAAGCGGCAGGATTCTCTTATTAAAATACCGAATCCTTTATGACTGGATATTAACAAAATGCAGCCTCAAAAAGACTCTAATAATACCACATTTTAACTAGACATTATTAAATATTTACAAAGCTGTGCCATTCTGAAGAGATATAGTTATAATGGAAAATGACTGGCATCATTAGACACCCCACCTGTAATGCAGAAAACAACTGAGAAGTCAAAAACTGAAGGGAGATTTTTCTGTCATTACAGCATGGATTGGTTGCAAGAATCTTTGAATTTTATACCTAACTTCCATCATTGACTTATTTTTGATTGTGTAGTACCACACCGTATGCACTTAACTTTTATAGACCTCATTATCTGCCCGTTTATATGCGGAAAATAATCATTCCTCTTCTCAAGGGTGCTGTCAGTCTTACTAATTGCAATACATTTGGAGATCATCAAAAGAAATATCAGATACAAGTGGAAAGCATAATGGTTATTTTATAGAAGCATTTATTAATCATTAGGATTTGGTTGTAACTTACTTAATTCCCAGTCCGTCCTTATTTCTGAAGACAAGGGGAACTCTGAGAGCTTCTCTTTGCACATACTCAAAAGTAAAATCTGTTTGAATAATGAATAAAAAAAATCCGAAATCAATTACAATGGCATTAGCACCTCGCATTACATTTTCTCAAAACCCTCCTCGTTTGCCATTTCTCACCAAAGAACTTCACTATCACTTAAAGACAAATATAAAGAGAATGCATATTTTAGGTCCAAACCGGAAACCAAATGACAGACAATGCTCTCCCAGCTGCTCGCTATTTTTCCTGTTCACTGATGCACATAAAAGAGAACCCAGTCAGAATTTGTCAATTAAGGTCTGGGCTGAAACACCCAGGCTGTAACGAAACACCAAATTAACAGTTAAAGGATAATCCTAACTAAATTACTGCAAATCAGCCTTGTACTTTGGGGCCAAATGTACAGTTTAAACTCTATGTTTAAATTTACACATTTTAAGCTGTACATTTCCACTTGGGAAAAAAAAACAAAACTCTTTTCTTATGATCATAAGCAGAACAGAGCAGAAAGCCCTGATTCTGTGAACACTTCTTTCTGTGTGAGGGTTACTATTAGTTTCAGCAGAGTACTTTTAATATTACTAAGCAGAAACGTAACTGATAAACTGAAACTTTATACAGCTCCTGGCACTTATGGAGATGGTAAAAAAGAAAAGAGTGTTTGCGGGGGAGTCACAGTTATAACAAACTGAAAATTAACCCTAAGTTTGTTATGTTAACACTGACCAGTATCACCTCATTGCTTCACTCGGAGGATTACAGAGAACTGGCCCCTCCTGAGGATTTCTTTATGCAGGGTCTGATACAATAGCAGTGATTTGGGGATTAGGGAGGAAGTTACAAGGCAGCGATTTGGGTGAGCCGTGCCTGCAAAACCCCACACTCCATTTGGAGCCTTCTGCCCCAGGGAGAAGAG
>NW_009712863.1:243-2113 GCF_000703405.1 Apaloderma vittatum | reverse complement strand
GCAGTGGCCACGTATTGTTTCTGTGCTTCTTCTATTCCCCCTTTCTTACAGGAAAAACTGACTTTTACATGGCATCCAGAGGCTACCTTAAACGGAAAAACACTGCTCAGGTCTCCGGCACTACAAAACACCCCGTACGCTTTGTGTGCTCTACTCAGGTACACACAAGGAGTTTGAATTCCAGATTCAGATGTCAGCTCGTTTCAGTGACGTTTCTCTGCTATAGAAACCCATACTGAAAGAAACAGGGGAAAGAGAGGCTAAGCTCCCATGCCTGCAGATGTATTTCCCTCTATTTTTACAACTTTTTCTTTGCTGCATTGAGTTAGTAATTATGACAAGTAGGGATTTAATATTCCTACTTTGAGTTACCAAATCAGAGGACTGTAATTATCCATTTACAAAAACATTAAAATTACAGGAATTTGACTGCCACTAGTCTCAAAATGTTATGAATACTCCAAATAACGGAGGTTACCAAATAAATATTTCTGTACTAGAGAAATTTTAATTTATATTAACTTTAGGTAAGCAAATGAAGAAACCACAGATATTACTTTAAAAACACTCATCTAAGAAAGTCAACAAACATCAAGAATTACATCGGCAGAAGAAGCTGAGGCAGATATATAGCCTAGTAGACTAGAGAACAAGTAGCTATGACAAACTGCATTCAAGGCAAAAAATCACACCACTGCCCCGCAGCACCTCGAGGAAAACTTTCAACCTACAATCCTAGCAAAAAAATAAAATAAAATCAAGACAGTTATCATTAAAAATAAAAACAAGGGCACAGGGAATAAAAAGAAATAAATATATCACTCAACCAATTCCATGCGTTCATATAAACTGACTTTTTTATTCTTATATTGTCATTGTTTTGCTTAGATTCAGCTGAACTCTTGGATTTGCAGAAAAAATGAGCCAATAGCAAAAATAAAACCAGAGCAAATAGGAAGGCAGACCCTTTCTTGGTAATGCTTCAACAAAGCGTTTAAATCCCTTGTGGGGTCGAACAAAGCAGACACAGACCACAACAAAATAACAAAAGGCACTCATTTATTTCCAAGTTCCCTAGAAAGGAGAAAGCTACCCAAAGATTTGAGAGCTGCCAAGCTAGGGAAGCTGTGGATCCTACTATAGTTAACACGTAGCAACGGCAGCCGCTGGAGTATTTGGAAGATGAGGGCAGAATGCAATCATTTTTCTGGAAAATTAATTAACATTTTCCAGCTAAAAAAATAGGTGTTTGTGTTTTGTTTGGAGGAAGAGGGGTCAGGGTTGAGTTTATCTCCTAAACAAACACCTTCCTAAATAAGATAGGCATTTAATTTCTCCACCACATTAACTTTTCTAAAAGGAGCTTAAAATGCTCATGCAAAACTAAGCCTAGGGGAGAAAAGGAAATTTTCTAAACTAGATTAGCGGTTCCACCATCAGAGCCATTTCAGGAGGATTAGAGCCAAAACTCCTCTTTCCCGAAAGCTGGCTATGGGGCGGAGCCCTCCGCAAGGCCGAGTTTTGGTGAGGGCCATCTGGGATTCGGGATCCCTTTAACAACGCAGCAGTAAATAAAGGTGACTTGTAAAACCCTGGCCCGATCGATTCCCGGGCAAAGCTCTCCAATTGCCCTTCTCGCCAGGCTGCAGGGCTGGGCAGTCTGGCTTTGCTTACTGCTCCGTAAATTTAAGTCACCGAAGCAAACCCAGTCACTTGGAGCGCGTTGTAATTTAATATATGATAGAAACACAAAGAAGTTATTGACTTTAAAGTCTCTGAGTCTGGCGGAACAGGCTCATCAATTGCGTCCTTTTGCGAAAGGGGTCCTGGATTCAAGGCGGGGGGGGTGTGTGTGTGTGTGCAGGAATCA
>NW_009712863.1:0-228 GCF_000703405.1 Apaloderma vittatum | reverse complement strand
TTCTGCCCCTCCGTTGCCAGGACCTAATTCCTGACTGCCCCGGTGCTGCGCTGGGGTCACGGTTTACGGTACCGGAGGGCGCTGGCGGGAGAGCAAGGCGCTGCCGTTTATCCCCTCGCCGCCTCGCAAGCACCGGGTGGGGGAAAAAGCCGCCCTCCGGGGGGATGGTGATGGTGTTTGTGTGTCTGTGTGAGTGTCTACGTGTGGATGTGGATGCCGGGGCAGCCC
>NW_009712862.1:478-755 GCF_000703405.1 Apaloderma vittatum | reverse complement strand
CTGTGGGTGAGCGCCGCGCTGGCTGCCTCCCCGTGCTCCCCACCCCCTCCTTCCCCATCGACTCTCCCAGCACAGGCAAGGGACACCGAGGAGGAGAAGGGGCACCGCCAGCCTTCCACCCACTCTGGCACTCAGGGGTCGAAGCTGGAGAACTGGTGAGGTGAGGGAAGGTCAGAGCCAAGTGGTTTGTGCCTGTCCCTACTGCTTCAAGCTGTGCCAGCGGGGCTGCCTCACCCCCTCCCCGAGCGCTCCCCTACCTCTTGAGCTGTTGGGGGCT
>NW_009712862.1:0-329 GCF_000703405.1 Apaloderma vittatum | reverse complement strand
CTGTCTCCTCCCCGTAATTTCTAGCAGGCCTCGCCCAGAGCAAGGAGCTGGCAGGGGTGGCATCACCCGGGAGCTAGCATGGGGACCACTGGGCAAGGGAGAGCAGCAAGGCAGGGGGAGGTGGTGGCTCAGGGGCCGCTGAACTGGGACCAGTTACCTGCTGGAAAGTTCGCATCAGGGGGTGAGGCCTCAACCGTGGCTCCGTGTCATCTGGGAGCAAAGAGAAACAGCTTTACATCACCCCCCAAAATTAAGATGAGGCTGATGGTTGTAAACTTCCCTCCCACCAAAAGCCGTCCTGGCCACATGCTCTGTGCTTGGCAGAAGTT
>NW_009712861.1:0-8046 GCF_000703405.1 Apaloderma vittatum | reverse complement strand
TGCCTGCCCCCACTTCCATAGTCCATAAACTTTCTTTTTGTTTCTAAGTTCCAGCTAAAGCTCTCTGTTCAGCCAGGCTGGTCTCCTTCCCCGTCAGCTTGTCTTCCATGACTTGGGTATAGTCAGTTCCTGCACCCTTAAAATTAATTCCTTAAAGTATGTCCAGCCTTCGTGGGCTCCCATGCCCTCCAGAACAGCCTCCCAAGGAACTTTCTTAACCACAGACCAGAAGAGATCAAAGTCAGCCCTCCAGAAATCCAAGGTGGCAATTCTGCTGACCCCCATCCTTACTTCAGCAAAAATGGAGGACTCTAGCATTACATGATCACTTTGTCCAAGACAGCCTCCAACAATTACATCCCCCACAAGACCTTTTCTATTAACAAGCAACAAGTCCAAGAGTGCACTTGCCCTCGTTGGTTCCCTCACCATCTGTGTCAGGAAGTTATCTCCCACACACTTCAGGAACCTCCAGGACTGATCCCTCTCTGCTATATAGTGACACATAAGCCCACCTAACAAGAAAAATCAAAAATATGTTATGCATATAATATATAAGCAAGCCACCAAGGACTAACTAAAGTCTGTACAGCACCTAGAATGAGCTATTTAAGCTTCTCTCACCAGGTAGCTTATTATCACAGCTATCTTTTTTAATGCTATGAAGAAATCCAGTTTCAATCTTTTTGACAGGAAATAGATTTATTATAACAGAGTAGTTGGAGAGAAAACTCTTCAAATACAGTTCAGAATGAAACTTGCACTTTATCTGATTTGTATGTAATTATGAAATCACAGAATCATAGAATGGCCTAGGCTGGAAGGGACCTTAGAGATCATTTTAATCCAGCCTCCCTGTCACGAGGGACATCACCTGTCAACTAGATCAGGCGACACATGGGCACCAAACGGGAATCGAACCCGTGACCTTGGCGTTGTTAATGCCACCCTCAACTGACTGAGCTAACTGGCCCCCTGAATTACTAATTAATATAGGATTTGGGCTGGGTCATCTTGTTTAGTACCAGGTAGTAAAAAAAAGGGAAAAAAGAAAAAAAGAAATACAGTTTTTTTCATATCCCTCATATTTTTGACAGCCTAGCTGGAGATGAATGAAACATTCACACAAGAATAATTCTTTGTGATTACAAGCACTGAAACACAGAACAGCAGTTATGGAATAGATGAGCTAGGTTATGTAACATCAACCACAAGATCTTTGCTATTAAAGACCCACCACAACTTACAAAACAGACTAGGCTACTTACTAGATGCTGTTGTTGGTATTGTTTTCCAAGACTATATCATGCTACACTCTAATTTTTTTTCCAATCACAAGATCCTTTTCATGCCATAAAGATGATCCAGGGGCTGGAGCACCTCTGTAATGAGGACAGGCTGAGGGAGGTGGGATTGTTCAGCCTGAAGAAGAGAAGACTCTGGGGGAACCTAATAGCTGCCTTCCAATACCTGAAGGAAACCTACAGGAAGGCTGGGGAGGAACATTTTATAAGAGTGTCCACTAATAAGACAAGACGAAATCCACTTAAGCTGAAGGAGAATAGATTTAGATTGGATCTTAGAAAGAAATTCCTCAGTACGAGAGTGGCAAGACTTTGGAATAAATTGCCCAGAGATGTTTTGTCTGCCCCCTCCCTGGAGGTGTTCAAGGCCAGGTTGGAGAGAGCCTTGAGTAGCCTGATCTAGTTGAGAGGTGTCCCTGCCCATGACAGGGAAGCTGGATTAGATGATCTCTAAGGTCCCTTCCAATTTAGGCCATTCTATGATTCTGATTCATTTAAACAGTATTTAAAAGATGCCTTTAATAAAAGAGGTTTCTAATATGATCACCTTTGTGGTCATCACTGATTTTAATTCCTTTCCAGCTGGTGGTGACCATGTTTTCATAATTCATTTGAACAAAATATCAGAAGCAATGTCTATAAAAAAAAGTGTGACTGAGAAACCAGTCAAAGGAGGCTTCACAAGGATTCCTGCAACTTTTTCAGTTTTATCTTCTCCCTCCTTCCTTATCTGTCCCCCAATTTTCAGCCAGTCACCTCCCTGTACATATAAACTCATGTCATCCCTTAGGAGAGGGTAAGGTTTACCTCAACAGTCATTTGGGGTGGCACAGACTAGAAAATCAATAAAATAGTCTTGTTTGTGAGTACAGCTGCCAGAGGCACTCTGATCTCAGAGTTGTTTGCTATGTGGGAAATAAACACAGACTTTCCTTTTAGTGTATTTCCCTCTCATGATGATTGGTGCAGCATTTACCTCAACAGTCATTTGGGGTGGCACAGACTAGAAAATCAATAAAATAGTCTTGTTTGTGAGTACAGCTGCCAGAGGCACTCTGATCTCAGAGTTGTTTGCTATGTGGGAAATAAACACAGACTTTCCTTTTAGTATAGGTATTTCCCTCTCATGATGATGGGTGCAGCAAAAGCCTCTCCAAAGTTCCTAACTTTACACAGACAATATTTAAAGAATGGAGATGTCAGAATTTCAATTCTAGGAACTATTCCCAAGCTCTGTTGCTCTTTTCCTCTTTATTTTGTGAATTATAAAGGGTAATGAATCACCTTTAAAAGCATGCCTGTCCAGCTTCCACTGCTGGGGACAGATGAAAGTTTCAAAGTTGCTAATGGGAAAAAAATCCTCTTTTGCTTTTCTTGTTTCATCCTCTTTTTGTCTCTCTTTTTGTTTTTTTTTCCTTTACTCTTCAGCTGCTTAACATAATTTTAGAAGAATTTATAATCTACCTTTCACCATATGTTTCCCACTTCTTTTGTTTGTGGCATTTGAATGTAGTTCCTTTTCCAAATCCTAATACTGTCTTACATCAGAGAATCTCAATGGAAGAGGTTTTCAATCAAATATTTTATAATAATCAAGTCCAGAAATACAAATTTTTCTGTGATTTCATTTTGAGCTCCATTTTGCTGAGAAAATATTTAACCTTTGCTTCTAAATTTTTTGTTTAAATTGCTTCTTTTAAAGTAGCTGCAATTTTCTTAGAATTTTAAAAGCTTATAGAATCCTCAGCTATAAAATAACCCCATTACAAAATGTATTATTCTGTTTGCAGACTTTATGATCTTTCCATACTCTTCTTTGCCAAGAGAAAATGAAATATTACACTGCAATTAGCAAATAATGCTCCCTCCTCCAATTCCTATGTGTGGTGATTTGGCCCTGGCTGGAGGCCAGGAGCTCACCAAAGCTGCTCTATCACTCCCGTTTTCAGATAGGCAGGGGAGAGGGAAGATGTAACAAGAGGCCCATAGGTTAAGATAAAAAGCAGTTTAATGCAACAATAGCAAATGCTGCTCGCGGAAACAAAACAAAACAAAGATTACCCTCTACTTCCCATCAGCGGGCGATGTCCAGGTGCTTTCCCAGGAAGCAGGGCTCCAGTACGCGTAGCGGTTGCTCCGGAGAACAAACACAAACAGCGAATGCACCCCCCCCATCCCTCTTCCTTCTCGCTTTTATATCTGAGCTGACGCCATATGGCATGGAATACCCCTTTGGTCACTTTGGGTCAGCTGGCCCGGCTGTGTCCCCTCCCAAGATGTTACCCACCCCCAGCCTACTCTTGGGGGAATGTTGGAAAACCACAGCCTCGGTGCTGTGCAAGCACTGCTCAGCAGTAGCCAAAACACTGGGGTGCTATCAACACCCTTCTAGCTACCGCTCCAAAAACCACAGCACTGAGAGAGCTACTGTGGGAAGATTAACTCCACCTCAGCCTGACTCAATACACTATGAAAGCTTTTTCCGAAAGAGATCAACATTTCACATTTTGTATATTTCACTTACTTTGCCATATGTTCATTTATTCATTCGTTCCCTCCTTCCCAGCATCATAAGTCCCTTTTTACATATACAACTGAATATTGTGGTTTGTCAGCTGATTCGCTCCCTAGGTGTCATTGAATCATTGACTAGAAGGTCTAAACTTCTAACAGGTATCTAGACCTCTAAATTCATATAGATGTCCTAATATTAAACTGGATCTCACCCCAGGGTCCCATACATAAGAGTATAATTCTGTTTGAGCTGCCATTTGGGCAGTTAGTGCAGACAGTTTCCAAAGCAAGTAAATCTGAATCATGAATCATATGGGACTCTTTCCACCTGGAGCAGCAGCTGGAGGCCACACACAGTAAACCCAGAGCACACTGAAGGTCACAGGGCATCCATGTGCAGGGAGCTGAGTCAAGTCCTTCATCGGTACCATCACTTCTGTCAATTCAGTTGCTTGAACTTGTGCCTCTAGCCAATTAAAAGGGCCTAAGATATGTCACCTGGTTCCCATCTGCCATCTCATAAAAGTATAGATGCCCATAATTACTTAGTCTTTTTATCCCCCTAGTTCAGGGGCAGCCCATTATTCTGACATGTGGCAAAGTGGAGAAATAGAGTTCACTGATGCAATCCTTCCTTCAAAACCAGACTCACCCAAGGTAGCACGGCAGATGCGTTTTACTTTTACTGTGAATGTTGACTAAATTGCATACAAATAAAAAGTCTTCCTGAAGGATTGAAACAACTTCTAACTTGGAGTGGGCTAACAGTACAAGATCGATCTTGAGAGCTCAGAGTCCCATTGTCGTGTTTATTACCTGAAGATCCTTTGACTAGGACTGGTACAAACTGCATTCTTCCTACTGTTGTGCACACTGGGTAGTCAAAGACACTGATTGCACATGTATTTAGCAATTATTCCCTACTCAGCAGTGATTTGTAACCTCTCAGTCTTTACTGAATTAAATCATTATTAGATCCCCGAGTACACTATCAATTTATGTTTTCTGTAAAATAATCTGAATTTATATCCAGGGGAGATAAGTAAAACTGAAAAACATTACCCTGCACAGAAGAGAGTGAGGTACTTTTTCAAATGGCATAGATGTTTCTATCATAATTCATTAATTTCTGCCAAGAGAGTTTTCAGCTGCAAAAGGAACACATTTTGTCTGTTGAGGCCCTAATTTTGTCTGTGTACACATGAATATCTAATGTCTGCACGCATGCATGTGTACTTACATATTCATGCCTTCAAGTATATATACAAACATGTATTTGGTTGTTTAAAAAAGTAGCTAATAACTGTGGATATAAACACATACACTTTGAGTGTAGTATTTGGTCATGAAATAGCTTTAACAAATACCATTAGCAACTACCTGAGATCTCTGTTTTCATTGAAATGAGTAAAATTAGATTTTTCACACAGTTAAGGACAAAAGCCTTAAACATTTCAGATTTCATAAAGGAAAAACAAATGAACACACACACAAAAAAGCCCAAAACAACCAGCAAAGAGAAAAATAATCTTCTTTATAAAGTTATCATACCGTAATCTAAAGCTATGGATGACTGAGAAAAGGGGAAATAAATGAGTAATGATTTTTAAGTAATGAAATTATTAGTACTGACAATCACTGGAAAGGAAATAACTGCATGGCCATACTGAGGCAAAACTGTGACGCAACTTATTATTAATAATAGACTGAGTCTTATTTTTAAAATCTATTGATAGGATAAGAGGTAATACTGTAAGAAAGAAAATACTGACACCATAATTCGATGAGGGGTGTCAAATTCCAAGGAACAGTGCGTAAACCAGCTTATTGTAGAAATATGCACATGAGCCAAACCAGAGCCAAACTTATATTTTGCTTACATTTCCAACGGGCTATCCTTGCTAGAAGCCAGACTCCCACTCAACTGCTTACTGATTCCCCCTCCCTCTTTGGTAGGGTAGCAGGGAACAAAATAGAAAGAACAGAAATGAGAAAATTCATGGATTGAGATAAAGACAGAGAGTTTGTTTACAAATCACTGCTGTGGGCAAAATAGATTCAATTTTGGGAAAATTTGTATATTTTCAATTAAAATAAATATTTAATTATTACTTCAGGTAACAGGAAATAAAAATGTGGAGACTGCAGCCAGTAGACAGCAATTTCTCTCTGCCTCCACTCACTCATCATACTTTGCCTCTGCTCCAGTGGGGGCTCTCCACAGGCTGCAGAGTATATCTGATCAAGCTTGGGTCCTTCCAAGGGCTGCAGGGAGTACATTCTCTCCCATGGAATACTGGCTCCTCCTTCAATTTTGGCCTTGGTGTTCCTTCTGCTGTTTCTCACTCTTTTTTATTTCCTTCTGTTGTACTTGTGAAGAGGATTTGCTCTTGCTAACAGCACCTTACCAACTACAGTCAATACCTATTGTTTGAGGAATTGTCCTTAATTAGATACCTGCTATCAGTAATAAATTGTTGACAGATTTTACTTTTAAAATAGCCTCTAAATTCTACATTTTAACGTTATTACTTTTGTTAACTGTATCTTTTCTTGAATACTATGAACTTACTGCAATATTTATATGCTAATGTAAAAATAACCAGTATCACTGTCTTTTATTAATTGATAATTTACTCTGACAACATAAATTTGCAGATGAATAGACAGATACAGAAGAAAAAATATCTGTTGGAGGAACAGAACCACACTATACAACCTCTTAAAACATTTGTTTTGGAGAAAATACAGCAGTAGCACCATTACACCAGTCTAAAACTAGGCATATTTTAAATTGTGTGATGAGGAATTGGTGACAGAGAGAAACCACTGCCTACTGGAAGCAGCCTCCTCATTTTTGTTTCCCAGTACTTGAATCAATAATTAGAAAAAAAATATTATTTTTTTTTAAATCTAGTTTAAATAGTTTATTATGTTCTGCATCCCATGGTGCATTAGCACTACCACTAGCATGAATGGGTACTACCATAATATTTCAATATTGTAGCAGAATATTTCTGTTGAAAATTTTGAGTAGCACCTATTCCTGCTCAGATCAAATAGAACTATTGGGTACAAAGAATTCCAGTGGGTTACAGTTTCTCCTATGCAAGCCATCATTGGAGGAGCACTGCTCAGTATACTTCATTGGGTAGAGCCTCACTTTATCATTTGTGAAGTAAAGCCAGCAAGCCA
The DNA here is from genome assembly GCF_000703405.1 of Apaloderma vittatum. Classification (NCBI taxonomy): domain Eukaryota; kingdom Metazoa; phylum Chordata; class Aves; order Trogoniformes; family Trogonidae; genus Apaloderma; species Apaloderma vittatum. Next base: position 1,033 of record NW_009712861.1, on the reverse strand, counting down.
GGAAAACAAGATTTATTACTAGGTGCTTTGTGTTTCACCTACACTTACGCTATGTGAATATGGAAAAATCTATAGGAATGATTTTGTAAAGAAAACATTAAAAAAGTCTTATTAAGGGTTATAATAATAACCGCAGATGTTACATTTAAATTTTCTGGTTTTGTCTTGCAGTGCTGTAATACAGAATTTTCCTAACTATTACAAATTATGTAAGAAATGTAGGGGAAAAAAAATCAGTGTGCAATTATTCTTTACAGAAAATGTTTTCATAAGTGCATAAGTTTGACAAGTAATTTTAATAAAAACTGAAAGGGCACAGCTCTGAAGAATCTAATAGAATCATAGAATTACAGAAAAGAAAAGACCCTTGAGATCATCGAGTTCAACCATTAACCCTACAGTAAACGTTCACCCCTAAACCATATCACCCAACAACATATCTAAATGACACTTGAACACATCCAAGGATGGCGACTCAACCCCCTCCCTAGGAAGTTTATTCCAGTGTCTGACCACTCTTTCTGTGAAGAATTTCTTCCTAATGTCCAGCCTAAACTTGCCCTGTTGCAACTTGAAAACTTTCCCCCTGGTTCTGTCCCTAATTACCTGTGAGAAGAGACCAGCACCAACCTCTCTACAATGTCCTTTCAAGTAATTGTAGAGCATGATGAGATCCCCCCTCAGCCTCCTCTTCGTCAAACTGAACAGACTCAGCTCCCTCAATGGCTCTTCTTAAGGTCTGTTCTCCAGGCCCTTCACCAGCTTTGTTGCCCTCCTCTGCACTCACTCTAACACCTCGATATCTCTCCTATACTGAGGTGACCAAAACTGAACACAATACTCAAGGTGCGGCCTCACCAGTGCTGAGTACAGAGGGACAATCTCTTCCCTTCTTCTGCTGGTCACAAAATTTCTAATACAAGCCTGGATGCCGTTGGCCTTCTTGGCCACCTGGACACACTGCTGGCTCATATTCAGCTGGCTGTCAGTTAGAACGTCCAGGTCCCTTTCTGCCGTACATCCTTCCAGCCAC
>NW_009712860.1:0-319 GCF_000703405.1 Apaloderma vittatum | reverse complement strand
AAGAATTCCTCAGTTACTGGATTTGAGACTCTGGTTCCTTTATCTTTCTGCTTCTGTTAAGGAATAATATGAACAACGTGTTTTAATCGCCTACACTAGACACCCTTTCCTCTGTCTCATATCGGATCACCATGTTCAGAGTCTAGGCAAGATCTAAGCTTTTCCCTTTTTCCCTCCAGTCCTTGTAGCACTGGGACTCGGCTGCACTGAACAAGGCAGTGGAAAGAAGAGGCTTCCCTTTTGTCTACACGGCAGGACAGGTGATTCAAAATTTAATTATAAATATGTACATATATATGCATGTACAAATATATAGAGA
>NW_009712859.1:0-2209 GCF_000703405.1 Apaloderma vittatum | reverse complement strand
CGCCTTGGGCTCCTGCGGCGTGCGCAAGTACGGGCCGCGGGGCAGCGGCAGCGGTGCCGGTCGCTGGCCTTGGGGGTCTGTCGCCCGCTGAACGGGTGTTAAGGCTGCAGCAGGCTAGCGGGGCCAGCAGGACTCTCTGAGGAGGCTGCGCGTTTGGTAAGCAGGCAAGCTGTTGCAGTCTTGTGCTCTTGGTGAGAGAGTGCGTTTCTCAGAAAACGGTCTCTCAGATTCCTTGCCTGTGCTAAACTGGTTTTGAATGAGATAATAAATTCAGGGTCATTTCAATTAAAGTTTATTCATTAGGTAAAAAAAAAAAGTTACAGGAGGGAAATGTCAAATATACTCTGTATTTAAAAGCTTATAAATATCTGAAATTTAAAAATATAGGTAATTAGCAACTAGAAACGGAAAGATTTCTGGCTATCTTGGCCCTACAATGTATTTCAGCATTACAAACCACTGCCAAAATAAGACAAGTTTTTCTGACTTTCAATTCCTAGTCTGTGACTGGTGTAGATATTGAGCTGATGTGAAGAAGTAGGTTTATTTAATTTTTTTTCATAGCTGACATGACATAGCTGGTTCAATAGTTCAACTACCTTCATTGCAAATTCTTCTCTCCCAGTTGCTTGAATTTCCTTAAAATGATAGTGACCAAGCCTGTTCTAAATGTGATTGGATCTGTAGTTATGTGTTTTAGCCAGGCCTTATCATAGATGGATGTCTTTCAAATTCCTTATAAAATATTTTTATGAAGAAAAATTCCTAAGTCAGCTTGTCTGTCTTGTGCCTGCCATTTTCCTGGTAATGTTGAGTCTTGCCCAAAGGCTAGTTCAGAGCTCCTTTTGCAGCTGCGATGCTCGTTTTGTTTGCGTTTCTGACTCCTCCAACATATTTTGCTGTCATTTTTTGTGAAGCTTTGGAGCATTTACCTATTCTGACGTGCATTTCTAAATGTACCTGAAATTTGGCAGAAAGTCCAAAAAAAAACGGTGGGAAAAAGTCTGCATAGAAATGTGTACATTGTACTGTTGCATAGATGTTTCACTTTTGTTAAAAACTAGATGTGAGGTTTCTAAGCAAGTTTGTCTTCAAGTCCATGTATTTGCCTTCTACAGATTTGACAGCACTTAATATCTTCTTGGGGAGCTTCCTCTTTCTCCAGTTGGCTCTAGGAAGCATCATGAGGTTTCTAAGTGGTTTTACCACATCTTTTGATGCCTCCGAAGAAGAAATGTACTCGCAAGGCCAGGAAGGCAGAGCTGGCATTCCTTGAGAGGCCGCGAGAGGGTCCTGTCCATTGCTTTGAACCTCCACTACCTTCAGCTGAGAATCCAAGACGTGTTCCTACAAAACCTGTAGACAAGAATACCTCTGCTGCCTGGGTTGGTATAGAATATCCTTCCCCCTGTGTCCCAGAGCAACGTTTTTCAATTTTCTTCCCGACGGTTCAACAGAAAGCTGTCTGTCCTGGATGCTGAAAATTAGTAGCATAGGCTTGAATTGATTGTAGCTGCCTAAAGCATAAATAAGCATGGTTTTGGGTTGTTTCACATTCTGAATATAATGACTAAGGTCTTGGTTATTTGAAGGCATAAAACTATGTGCAGTTGTGTACTGGCCTTCTGAAAAAACTAATTCTCATGAGGAAAGTGCTGTTTTCTATGGTAACTGAAAAATAAACATTAGGGGGGATTTTATTTTTATTATAGGCTTGTCTGAAATAACTGCTGATCTCTGAATGTTACATGTTAAAGTCCTATGTGTTTTGTTTATATTTGAGACAGCTATATTTAAGAGAACATAGGCTTTCACTTTAGGATTATTTGTTCTGACTTTGACTATTTCCATTCTGAGTGCTTTAAGTAGTTTCTCTTCATACCGGTCTTCTGATGGATTCCTCTTCTGGCCTGAAAAAATATTGCAGAGACTGTTTCCAGTGTCCTAAGATACTCCTCATATCATATAATGTAATATAAAGATTTTTTTTTTTTTTAACCAAATACATGCTACAGAGAGATTGTTCCTATGCAATAGTAGTCATCACCTAGGGGAGTTATGTTGAAATATTGTTGCTGCTTGGCACTCTGCTCTTCAAAAAGCAGGTGCAGAAAGCATGGTTTCAAACCTGCATGAAATCCTTTGTTCCTTGTGAACTGGAATTATTTTTGTGATGCCTTAACCTTGAACTGGAACACACTCATTTCTC
>NW_009712858.1:2469-40185 GCF_000703405.1 Apaloderma vittatum | reverse complement strand
AAAAAAAAAAAAGAAAAAAAAAAGATGGCGGCCTCAGGATTGAAGGTGCCTTCCCGTTTACCTCATGTAACCCCGAGGTTAACAAAGGATTTCGTTTGACTAATGGAGGAATTATGTTGTGTTGGAGGATTAAGCTTTTCTCCAGGAGGAGCGGAGTTGTAAGAGGGGAGAGGGTGGGACAGACGACGTGAGGTAGAAAAGGCAAGGCAGGGACGCGGCGTGGCCGCATTTATTACGGGGGATTTTGAGGGCAATGTCTAAGCAAAACTTTTTTTTTCCCATTATGGAAGGTGTACCTAGAAAGGTAATCTCAGACTCGTCGTTTTTAATTGACGAAGAATGGTGTCCTGGCTGAGTAATTCCTCGCCGTGTGGAATTACGGCACGTGAGGCTTGTCTGCCCTTTCTGGCCATTTGCTTGGGGAGCTGTGGTCCCTCTTGAAAATTCACAGGGCAAACAGGTGGAGCTGTGCTCTGCATGGCTTCCCGGAGTGTGGTGGTTTGTATATTTAGCTGCCTTCAGGCTCTGGAAGGGAAGGGAAAAGGATATGAGGAAGAACGAGAGCTGATCCAGCAGGGTTGCAAACGGGTGGCTGTGATGAACTGTTAAAAACATTTCCCATGAGAAAAAGTGCGTGTCATGAGGGGGGTCAGTGGAAGCCGATGAAGGGTAAGAAATTGGACACCATCACTGAGGCTGTAGCAACAGGAATAAACAGTGTCTGGGAGAGCCAGATCTGAAATGGACAGCCTCAGTCTGCTTCAAAACAAGAATATAAATAAATAGTTCTGGCAGAGGAACAGAGGCAACATACTACGGTGCCTGTTAGCCGGCAAGCTGCTGCTTTGAAGCTTATATCAGCAAGCGTCTGCTTCTCTGGTGTGAATGGCTCGTTTTGGACAAATGTGGTAACTAGGATTAAGTCAGCTTCTTAGCTGGTTTGGGATGTTTGCAGGTCTTCTTGTAGGTTTGCCCTTATTGGTACTTGGGTTTGATTCCTTGCACTCTCTTCGTTTTCCATGATTGCTTTCTCTTTTGGAAAAGACACCAGAAAATTTGAAGGTGGAATTCAAATGTCCAAGTTGGTTAAAGCAATGATTGGAGTGGGAGCAGCAGTATCTGTCTGTGAGGTCTTGATGCTCATGCAGCCTGCTATTCTTGCCTTTGCTGGACTTGCCTCTGCAGGCTGTTAATTTCAAGTTCACCAAATGAGCCTACAGTGATTAATTTAAATTTGTAAATTCAAGTAAGTTGAGGGAGATTTAACAGAACAGCCGATGCCCTGGTACTTTCATATCTTGAAGATCTAGGGAGGAGTTATAAAATGTATTTCATGATTTTTCTTTCTAAAGAAACTTATATTTTTGTTGAGTGATGGTGAGCAATCCTAGAGTCAGAAGTCATTTTCTCATAATAAATAGAACAATAAGCTATAAATTTAATGTTGCCACTCAGGAAAGAGACAGATAGGTGGTTGGGAGTGCTACTAGAGGAAGTAAAGAAAACTGGTTAGCTTTGTGATGCTCTTCAGTATGTTCATCTTGAGTACATGATTCTGGTGATGGCTTCATAGGAACAGCATAATATGCTAAAATAGGCACAGAGAACAGCAGCCAGAATGGTCAGCAGTATTGACTGGTCTCCACATGAGGGAAAAACTGGACATACCAGGGCTGTGCTGTGTGGAGAAGCAGCAGCTGTGAAGGATGTGCTAGAAATCTAAGAATGGGGAGTGGAATGGAAGAGGTGAAACTGAGAAGTGGCTGCTGATTGTCTCTCAGGAAACAAGAAGTAGGAAGCGCTGAATGTGACTGTCAGGCAGGCAAAGGTCATAGTTTGCATGCAACATGCAGTTCATCTTTGGAATTTATTGCTGTGGGATATTGGAGAGGCTAAGGGTGGACGGATTTTAAAAAAACCCACAAGGCAATTTCTTTATCCATGAGTAGCTGTTTAACACAGTGGATCAGTGGAGACCTTTGTCTTTGAAGGTCTCTAACATCAGCATCTTGGCACCTGGGCAGGTAGGCTGGGGAAGGAGCCTTTCAAAACTTGCCTGGTACTTACGTTCGCTTCCCGGACATCTGGCACTGGCTGTTTGGAGAACTGCGGTACCACTTAAAACATCTCCAAGCCAGTGTGTCCTTTCTCCTGTTCTTATGGAACAAAAGCCAGAACGGCGTGGGATTCCTGGAAAGATTAATGATCTCTTATTCCCTGCATAGCTTTGCATCTTACCTCACTCTTTTCTTAAAAACTTACTCTTCTACTTCATTCTTAAGTTCACTTGAAAGAGGTGTTTTTCCTCTGTAAAACGGGCAGTGGGTTTGGTACTGCTGTCTGTGCAGAACTGGTTGTGTGATACTCGTATTTTTTTTTTTCCCTTGGTTCTAGTTAATAAATTCCATTAAAAGGGAGTAAAATACATTACATTTTCATACAGATTTTTTACCTGTCTTCTTCATGCTGTTTTCTAATGGTAACTGCAGCTGAAACTCCCTTAAGAATGTTATGTCACCAGTGATAGGTAGAGAAATGGGCCTCTCTGATAGTAAATGGGAAGTAGGGTGAATCTCCATTAAGATGTTTCTTAGCTTGTTCACCAAAGTGACCCTTCCCTTATAAGCTTAGGCAAAATGAGAACCTGTTTCACAATATATCAGTGAGGCACCAAGTTCTTTCTCTTGCACAAATCAGTAATAAACCCTCTATTATATTAATCAGTCAGAATGTAGCCTGCAATATGACAGTGCTCAAAATATGTCGTAAATAAGTAAGTTCTACTTTTTTATATTGCTTCTTTTCTGATGATGGATTTCAGTTCAGGTCAGGTCTCTGAATGTTCCTGGATTAAAGCTTGAGTGAGGAGTAATGAAAACTATGGAAGAGTCATCTTTTTCAGTGTTACTAAAGACACTAACCTAGTATCTTATGGTTGTGCATTTCTTAAGGGGTATTTTTTTCCCCTTTTGCAAGATGCTCAGCAGACCAGGGGGATCTGATCTAGGTTTTATATTTCGCCTTGCAAATGTAAGGAACGAAATTCCTGAAATTACCAAGATCATCTGAGGATGCTGAAGAAGTAATTTTGGAGTGAAAGTTGACACAGTTGTAAGAAATTAACTTAGAAACTAGCAGCCTCGTTCAGGGCATGATTATTCGTATTGTATGGCAAGAGTGTTGGTAAACAGAGCTGTAAGTAGGAGCTTGCTTTATTGTATTGTCATTTACATTAAAGATTGGGACAAAGCCTTTTATGCATTGGAGACAGAGGGCGTTCCAGTTCTGACCTGTGGAGTTAGATCTTCAACTCAGATTTCTCAAGCAGCCAAACAAACAGCAAAGCTTACTTCTGTATAAAATAATTCACAGTCCTCATTGTCCTTTCCATCCCCTTCTGACTTGTTTCTTTTAATTTTTTTTTAATTTTGATTCTCTTCAGCAAGAACTCTCTTTATCACTGAAAACATTATTTTATTTGTTTATCTTCTTTCTTATTTGGAAGGCAGCAGTTGTAACAAAATAAGTGGGGGTAGTGGTGTTACTAAAGGAGGAAAAACAGGAAATGTGAGGAAGACTAAGAAGCTGTGTCCAAACTTTCTTTATCTGAAGTCATGGGCAAAACTCTTATTAGGTTGCAGTCAATTACTTAAGAGAATGTGTTGCCTGTTCGTTGCAGGTAGACCTCACGCGCACCTTCACCTTCCGCAACTCCAAGCAGACGTACACAGGAATTCCTATTATAGTGGCCAACATGGACACTGTGGGGACATTTGAAATGGCGGTGGTTATGGCAAAAGTAAGTATTGATTCTCGTTTCTGCAACAGTTGGGAAGCCACTGGGTGACAGTGAGCAGCCTCCAATGACTTGTAGCTGTGTTTGTTGAAGGATGGGGTAGGCATGAGTTAAAAAATCCAGAAGAAGGTGTGGTTTCGCTGCAGAGCAGCTATGCTTTTGCAGCAATACAGTTACCAGAGACAAGGCTCCTGATATTCAGATAGTTTCAGTGGACATGCTTGCTGTGAAGCTTTCATTTTGGGTGTAGCTCAGCTTCAGATGGAGCTTCTAGAGCTTAATTTTTGAAATCTGTGTTGTGTTCCCTTCCAGAATAAAAGTTAATAGCTGACAGCAGTTTTGGAAGTGTAGGTTATTGGATAAAGCTGCAGCAGTCAGAAGTCACTAGTTAATTAGCTGACGGCCTCAAGGCTCACCTTAATTTCTTCTAGTCCTTAAACACATTCAAAAGCTTGACAGCAACTTCATGAAACACATCAGAAACGTGATCCTGAAAGGTTGGCCAAGGTCTTTGAAGAGCTGTTTGGAGTTGCCTGGTCTGTTATTCACTGTTACTCTTTCTTTTTAACAAGATGAGCCTATACTTAAAATGGGAATTCCACAGCCGAGGGAAATATGACTAACTTAGGCATTAATACCAGTTTTCTTTTTTTTTGCTAGCATGCAATGTTCACTGCAATTCACAAGCATTATTCTCTGGAAGAATGGAAACTGTTTGCTGCCAATCACCCAGAATGCCTTGAGGTACATTTTCGTACTGTAAATTATTATGGTTTATTGCTTTGTTCTGAACTCGCATACACTGGAGTCTCTTGGGAATATGGTTGTCAAGTGAGGTTTTGGGGAATGAAGATATTTGCTGTTCTTAAATGCATCAAGGGAAGTGGCTTGTCCTGGTTTAGAAAGAATAGCTATGTGAGTCCATTATAAAAGCACTTGTATTAAGATGCAAAAAACCAAAGTTTACATATTCCTGGAATGAAAACAGAGAAGTATCCTGAACAAAGAAGAAGGAAATACTTGGGGATAGATCTAAGTGCTGTGCTTCTTTTACCATCCGGAGCCATAGTAGTGCTGGTGAGGGAGAAGCCCAAGATCACAAGTGCGAATAGCCTTGAATAACCCAACCACAAGCTGCCTTGCAAGCCCATGTGCTAGGCAGAGTCTTTGATGTTGGGTGTTACGTGCACCCTAGCTATGCTGCCTAGCTTGTTCACAGGCTCCTAACCTGAGCCATTGCAGAGAAATATGTTAAGTTTAAACATTGAGTTAAGTTCTGACTTTTTCACATACAGGTTTCTTCCATGTTCTTTTGGCAGGCCACTACCCCAGGAGAGGCTGAGTAAGAGCGTGCCAGGCTGTCTCACCTCCATCTCGGAGTTCAGTGCAGTTTTGAAATATTTTCTGTGTAGGAAAGAATACCGCACAACTGTACTGTATTCTTTAACTATGGCACAGTTTAGAATTGTAAAGGCTATTGATTGCAGGATTGTCTGCAAGCCAGCCTATTGCTTAAGTTCATCAGGGTTGTGTATATGCCACTCTTGGTTAGAAAGTGATCCTGGGAATATCCTGTATCTGAACACTTTGGCACTTAGCTCATTTGTGGTTCATATTCACTGGAGTAGGATCTCCCAGTGATTTAAGTACCGACTTGCTCTGTGACCTTGGATCTCTGCAGAGGTTTTGTGGGCCAGCAGCTGTGGAAACTATTTTTCTGTTTGAAAGAACTCATAGGAAGACAAAGGAGGAAGCAATCTGCTTGTTTTCAGTGGTAGCTGACCCTGCTTGAGCAAGGGGCTTGGACTAAGCAGTCTCCAGAGATTACTTCCAAACTCAGCTATTCTGTGATTCTGGAGATCCAGGGAGTGTTGTTTGAACTTCTGACAGTGCCCCAAATTTTTCCACTCTGCTTTCCTGGAAATACACCAAGTTAAGGCTTCTTCTGTGTTTATGTTAATATGAGTACAGCTGAGCATTCATCCGTCTTAGGTGATTATATTTGCGTATGAGAATCCAGTTGTGAAGAAAGAGCTGATAAAATGCCAAATTTGCTTTATTTTAGAGCCTTTAAACAAAACAGAAGTAGCATGCTGATATTCTTGCTCGGTCCGAACACATGCCTGGTCTAGTCGAGAGGTGGCATCCCTGCCCATGACAGGGAGGTTGGACTAGATGATCTCTAAGGTCCCTTCCAACCTATGCTATTCTGTGATTCCCAGGAAGGTGTTTATTTCATATTATATAGTAGTATTTTCACTAGTTTCCAGCACAAGGACTCCCAAGACTATGCAGAAGAAGACATACGAAGGGTGTATTTATCCCAGTTTTTACAAACTATTACTCCCTTTTGTTCTCGCTGTCTTTTCAGCATGTAGCAGCAAGCTCAGGTAGTGGAAAAGCTGACTTGGACAAATTAACAAGTATCCTAGAGGCCATTCCACCTATCAGATATATCTGCCTGGATGTGGCAAACGGCTATTCAGAGCACTTTGTGGAATTTGTGAAGTCTGTCCGTGCCCTGTTCCCACATCACACCATTATGGTAAGTGTGTAAAAAGGGTGGAGGGGATGTGTGGGAATTCTGCCCAGAAATGGGGCCCAAAGTTTCTTTGGTGTAGGCATCAGAACCTCTGTGGTAGTTCCATCAATTTCTGAGTTCTCATTTAAAAAAAAAAAAAAAAAAAGAGAAAGTCTGACTCAGACCTCCTCTAGACAAATGCATGTGGCCAGATACCCTTCTGAGACTACAGAGGGCAACTCTATTCATCCACCCCTTCAGCAAGATGTTGACTCTGAGCCAGATGACTGTTTTCTAACATGTTGGTGTTATCAGTCTTCCATTGCTGGTAATTTTTGTGGGAATGTTGGATGTGTGCTCTGATAGAGCAGCTTGATGTTGGCATGGAGTGTGCATACAATTTTTTCCCTACTCCTTTCCACACCAGATGTGACCTCCAGTTGGAAAGCACGTTAGGTTTATTTTGGTGATTCTAAGCCGAGGTTTGCTGTAGTACACCAATGTTTCTGACCAGTTGAGGGTGGTGGCTGGCTTTGCTAGATCATTGTGAAGACAGCTGAATGTAGACTAATCCTTGCCTATGATAGGAGTGTTGTGCAGTTTTGAGTGGGGTAATTGGGGAGCTAAACAGTTGGTGCTGGGGCTTTTCATGTGCTTCCTGTTACTGTCCCTTCTCAGAGTGCTAATGCCATGCTTCCTCCAGCCCTTTTGCACTATGATGAGGGTGTTTGCATCGACATGAGACTCCTTGCAACAGAGCCTGCAAGTTACTGCTTCTTGTTTCTCAGGACCCTTGAAGAAATGGGTCTAAATTTGTTTCTGTGAGAACAGCAGAAATTCTCAAACAAGCAGCAGATTCTTAATGTGGCTACCAGCCTTGCTTCAAGCCGGTGCAGCAAAAAATCATGTGTTTAGGGAACACTTTCTCACTTGTTCATGCCAGACACAAAGCTTCACACACGGAAAGTAAATGTAAAGTAAAAATTATTGTAAATGCACACTCTGACTTGGTGCAGTAGGGAGCTGCATGTTGAAGCAGCTCAGGGAAGACTACATTCCTTCCCCCTGTGTTGGAGGAAGGGGCTGTTCTTAGCTCTGAATGATGGCGGCGTTGAAAGATGGAAGTGGGCTGGAATGCCTGTGGAGTTCTGGGTTACAATAGGCTGACGAATAGGCATCCTTCAACAGCTGCCAGCAGATGTGGGAACCTTTTTGGTATGGCCATATTTCCCGTGGCTTTGGGGAGAGCTTTTGGAAGTATGAAATGATAGATGGGAGCTTTTTTGGACTTCTTGCTCTATGTTCACACCGTGAGGGAAGGAGATGTTTCCTTGCCTTGGATCTGAGTTCTTGTCCCTTGTGATGTGTCTGGTATCTCTGGCTGGAAGAGTTGGGGGAGGGAGCTTAAACCACATAGTTAAAAGAAATAATAATAATAAATCTTCCCTATCAGGAGTGGAAAGGAAATTGTGTGTCATCCCTTCCTCCACCTCCCCACAGACTCTTGACCTCAGGAGGGAACTTAACCTATACTAGAGGGCACAGGAGGTTGGTGTCGAAGTTGGGTATCAGGGCCAGATTTTAGTCCAAGGTCCTTAAACCAGTCTCACCCACCTCTTAGTTTCTCTGCTTCTGTGACTAAGGTTATTGTTATTTCAGTGTCTCGTGGTGACAGCACCACCTGCTTGAGCACGTGTGCAGCCCTTACCTGTTCAGTTGCCTCCTCCTGCCGCTAGGTTGTAGCTCCTTTCTCTGAACACGGTTTAGTGTGGCTCATAATTTTCATCTCCTGCACAGGGATAGTTTCCATTCCTAAAAGCATGCTAACAAACTTGGAGAGTTCAAAAATCTGTTTTCCAAGGCCTCCAGAATCTGTGCAAGTCCCTGAAAGTCCTGATTCAACCACGGTCACGTACCTCTCCCTCACTTCCAAATGAGTTTACTTTACACGCTGTGCCAAAGTGGTCTTTTGAAGCTATTCCTGGCTGAAATGCAGGAGCTCATTCAGGCTCCTTTTTATGACACTCTGGAAGACATGTCCTACTGCTACTTGTTCTGCCTGCTTTGATGTCTCTACTATGCCTGCAGTACGCTCACTGCTGTTGCAGCTTCAGACAAACGGGCTAGCAGTTAAATAGAAGGTATAAAAATAAAGAAGCTTTCTCATAGCTGAAAGTGATCTCCGGGACCTTGCAGGCTGTCTTGTTTGCTTTCCTCAGCATGACCATTCATTCCACAGTCAGCTGCAGTGCGGTACAGAACAGTAACCCAGCCCCGGGGCTCCGGGAATGCGCGTTCCCAGGGGCCGTGTAACGGGTTCAGCTCTGAGGCTGAAAGGTGATGCTCAAAGCAACTGTGGTTAACAACGTACTCTCTGTGGCTTGTACTCCAGTGCAGATGGCGGATGTCTCTTGTGTAACGACCTTTCAAATGTGTGTTCTTGCCTTTTTAAATAGCTGCTTTCCATAATCGCTTCACCTTATTTTTCTTCTGCCTGGCTCTGACACAAGCTTTTTTCACTCCTGCCTTTCATCTTCATTTACAGAGAAGATCAGTTTCTCCATGGAACACAAAGGATAGGGAAGACAAACAGGGGCACAAAGGTACAACATGACTTGCCTTAAATCACTCATTAGATTGAGGATGGAGGAAGAAGCAGTATTCAAGTTTCCTGAGTATCACACAAATGCAGCACTGCCCCCCAGAATGAAGACTAATGGTCCAGTGAGGTGTTTTGCTCTTGCACAGCATCATGTGCTTGGGTTGTGCCCACTTGCTCAAGTCTTAAGCAGAACTTCAGTTGATGTTCATGATGGAGAGTCAGAGCTTTTATCTTTCAGTAACTCCTTCTGTATTAGTGTAATTGTAGATGTTGGGGTTCTTTCATTTCACTGGAAGTCTGTTTAGCAAGCTAAAATATCTTTGCCAGTAAACTTTTCCAAATTTTTATCCTGAATTTTTCTTTTGTAGTGTTATCTATTCATTATACAGAAGAAAGCGTAAGGAGGGGAGCAGGGAGTGTGGCAGGAGGGAAGAGGTTGGGGCAGAGCACACTTGCAGATGCAACAGCACCCACAAAACACGGGCCAGAGAGGGAGGTGAGTGAAATTGCAAAGCAGGAGCTGAAGGTAACAGCAGGGGCCAGAAGCTGTTGCTCCCCTTGGAGTCAGTTCTGCTAGAACTTCTCAGAACCTTGTTGGAGGCAGAATTTGGAGAAAGCCATGTAGACTGCTCCAAGGTTATCTTTGGATCAAGCAGCAGAGTCGGGCCAGTTGTGGCGTGTCTGCTGGATCTGGGATCTTGGAGCAGGGGCCGGCTGGGATCGCAGGGTAGGAGACAGTGATGCTGCTGAGGCTGTCTTGGTTCAGTCACCATTCTGAGTGCAGACACGCATGTGGTGTGGCTCAGCCTTGCAGAGGGCATTGTCTCTCCATCTTACGGTAAAGCACCCCTTGCTTTGGTGGGTGGGAAGTGTCCTTTGGCAGTGTTCCTGGTAGCTTGGAGGCACAGACTGTGCTTTCCTCTAGGATACAAGACAAAAGTTGGAGAGCTGTTGTCACAGACACTTCTCCCCAGCCTGATCCATTGCCATTTGCCAGCAGCTTTCAATCAGTGCAGCAGTGTTCCTGTCTTAGTGTGAGGCGATATTTATAGCAGACTTTTATGAGGCACAGTATCAAATGCCTCACTGAAATTCAGAGGCACTGCCCTACTGTGTTCGCTAATTTTGTATCTCTGTCAGAGAAGCTGCAGCCTTTATAATCCTGTTAGGTGAAATCTTGATCCTATTAAAGTCGGTAGCGAAACTCCCTTTCTGAGGCCAGGATTTCCCTCAGGACTGACACAGATCTTGGTTAGGGCTCGAATGAGCCAGGGTAACACTTGCTTAAAACCTCACGCTGGGTGACAGTAAGAGCTGAATTTTGTTGCCCTGAGTGTGTAAGGGCTGGGCCTGCAGCCAGGGGAATTTGTTGTAGCCCCAAATAACTGACCGCACTGAAAGCCCGACATTTGGTTGTTCCTGATGCTCTTGCTTTACTGCCAGGGGTGGCAAAGTTAGATTAGCAATGAGGTCATTACTAGGCTATATTTCTTTCAAGAAAGCCAGTTCTGCAGCAGATTGGAAATGCATTGGTACATGGGCTCATCATTAAAATGAGCATGGTTTTCACTACTCCCAGTGCTCACTGTGTTCCCTGACTATTTGCCCAAATACACCACAAAATGTATTGTCTGTAGTGGCTTCTTTGTACAAGTTCCAATTACATCACTTTATATTCTTAGTTAATTTTAAGAGAGTTTCACCTCTGTAGTCTGAGTCTTTCTGTATTTGCCTTTTCACATTTATTTTTAGCTGCAGTATTCTGATTTTACCTTGTAGGTGGGGCTTTCAAAAATCCTTTCGCCTCTATTCAGATGTCATACTAGCATCAATGGTAAAAAAAGCATTGCATTCAGTGGAAGTAGAGTTAAGCAGGATGTGAGAAAACATCTTTCCCTGCTCTTCAACAGGTGCCTCTCCTGTGGTGTCTTTTTTTGTGCGCTCTGAGGTCTGCAAAAGGTACTTAAAAGAAGCAAGCCTGTCATCAGCAGGTTGAAGGCTGCTGTGTAGAGCACCACGTCTTCCCTGAAAATTTGTTAAGGATCTGCAGATTCAGAACGACAGAAACCACTGATGTGTGTATATGCATTCCAGGAAAAAATGTATGCTAGGGACATAAGTGCTTTTCGCTGCTAGGATGAACATTTTGAATCAACATATGCAGTTCCAGCATTCTCTAGCAGTAACTTAACATTAAACGTCTGGTTAGCATTTCCGAAGAGACAATTTGACAACCTGCTATGCTCTGCTAATAAGAAGACACTGCTGTTTAAGTTAAATACATATTTGATCCCAAATCTCATGGAGCCGCTTACTTTAATACTGGTTTGTTACATTCCTGGTTCTGAATCTGTCACGTGTACTCCAGTATTCCACTGAGTTGTAGCATGCTGCGTGTCATGCTGCCCAGGTGGTCATCTGCCCTCCAGCTATAAAGTGCTTGATCTCTGTCACCCCACCTTGGAGTGTACAACACTCAGTGCAACAAATTACCATCGAAAAGAAAGGAAGCAGCACTTGGCTGGAAACTCTACTTATTATGTATTCTTCATTTCCTGACTGTTCTGTTTTATCTTCTTTTTAATCAATACCGTATAGGTTTAAGCAAAGTGAAGTGGTCCAGTGTCGTAGACCACAAATTGCTGCCAAACAGTATCGTCATTTTTCTAAGTGCCTCAGGTGGTGGCTATTTCAGGCTAATAAAAGGGGGAAGTAAAATTCATTAAAATAGATAAATGGTGAAATAGGAGGCAAAAATTAGTAAGTGGAGAATGGGCCTTGCCCAATATTCCCTGAGTGGCTCCTGTTGACTTAGTAGAAGTTTTGTTTCAGTAAAAACTAAGAAAATAGTAAGTAAGGATTTTAGGATTTCTCTCTTGCTCCTGCTTTGCCCATATCACTGCTACTACAAACACGTGCCAAATCCTGGAATATGTAAGAGGTTTTCTGAACATCTCCGGATCCTAAATTCAGATTGCCGCAAATGAATAGCCCATCTCAGCGCAAAACAGGTGGTGTGGGCAACTGGACTCGTGTTTATTTTGTGCAGGTTTTCTGGTTAGGAACATGAGGCAAGCCACAGAGCTGAAATCCAAGCCATACTTAATTTTAAAACATCTGATGGGATGATAGGCCTCTGGGATTCATCTCAGAGTAGGAAGGAGCTAGCGGATGTGACAGCAGGACCCCTCTCAGTCAACTCTAGGTGATTGAGACCTCTCAAGACCTTTGGGTCTTGGGAGTCTGGGGAGGTCCCTGCTGACAGAAAGCTAGCCAGCGTTCTTCCAGTTTATGAGAAGGGTGTGAGGGGAGACCTGGGAAACTACAAACTTGTTAGTCTAACTTCAGTAGCTGGAAAAATTATGGAGAAGATCATACTGACTGCTATTGAAGGACATAAAATGGTGCAATGATCTAGAGGCAGGATTTGAATGCACCATTAGAGGTGATTATCGTGCTGCAGTCAGTGCTGGCGTGGCCTCACCCTGAGGACGATGTACAGTCCTGGGCCCCACCATTTGAGAAGGATGTGAAGGTCCTCGAATATGTCCAGAGGAGGGTGACAGCTGGTGGAGGGGCTGGAAGGAATGTCCTTTGAGGACACTGGACTTGTCTAGTTTGGAGAAAAGGGGTGACCTAATCATTCTCTCCAGCTTCCTGAAGAGGGGAAGCACAGAGGGAGGTTCTGGGCTCTTCTCCTCAGGGTCCAGTGACAGAATGCACGGCCCAGAGCTGTAGCTGTCAGAGGAGGTTCAGACTTGACGTGAGGAAATATTTCTTTACAGAGAGAGTGGTCAGACCCTGTAAAAGGCTTCCTAGAGAGGTGGTTGATGCCCCAGGCCTGTCAGTGTTTAAGAGGCATTTGGACAATGCCCTTAATGCCATGCTTTATCTTTTGGTCAGCCCTGAAGTGGTCAGGCAGTTACACCAGGTCTCTTCTAGCTGAACTATTCCATTCCATTTTCTCCTTCCTGCATCCTCCTTTCCTTAGTAGTACATGCTGAGGAGACCTCTGATGACCTTTTTTACCAGTCATGCACTAGGACAAGGGATTGAGTGGGTAATCATGCCCTAGCCTAGGTTTTCATAAGATCTGAACATCTTGCCAAAAAATGAGGTAGACAAACATGATGGCGAGATATAGGCGGTTCAGGAGGTATGTGCAGGCAGGAGAGGTGGAGGAGTTTGGCTGTATAGCCCTTACAGTTAGAGATGATGTGGTTGGGAGCTGCTAGGTGAGGGTTAGAGGGATGGAAGACAAAGCAGATATCCTGATGGGATCTTAAGGATCAGGGTGTACTAGACCAATCATGAATTTGTTTGGCTTGAGAACGTACCTGTATGATTTGTTTAATCTCTGTGGCATACACAACGAACAGTATGGTGAGCTATATACTTCCTGGCTCGATACAGTTCAACTTGTAGAAGCTGTGGATAAAGTTCTGCATTATGGTCGTTATTTTTTTTTGCAGTAGTCTTGAAATCTGCCATATATGTGATATTGTTCCTTCTGTCTAGGCAGGCAATGTGGTGACAGGAGAGATGGTAGAAGAACTTATTCTTTCTGGAGCAGATATTATTAAAGTGGGTATCGGACCAGGTAAGTCAAATCCAGTCAAATAAGGGTCACTTACCCTAACGCTGGTGGAGGAGTTGTCCAGATGGAGCAGTGTATAATACTGTTTGCTTGCCCATTAGGATGCGTAGACCCCCTCTGGTCAATAGCGTAGTAGTGCCCTTGCACGTAGTATGTTTAAGAAATAACGTGTTTCATACTGCAAAGTGTTAACGTATTGCATTTCCTGGCCCTAAAGATGCCTGTTATTGGAAGTACTGAGTTGCTGCCGTTATCTCTCGTAATGTGTGTTGAGTTTAGGAATGCTTTTTCTAGCCTGTTGGAAAGAGGCTGAGCCACCCCAGCTAAAACTCAAAGGGTACTGTGTTCAGGCATCGATTTCTATCAAGGGAAAATAGGTTTCTAAGTGGTTTATGTTCTCTTAAGCTGAGGTTGCCCATCTTGTCAACGTCTTCAGAAATGAAATGATGTTAATTAAGTGTGAGGTATGGATAACATGGCTTCTACCTATTGCTGTTGCTTGGGAGCTAAAATTTACATTAATGCTCCTGGGTGTTACCCATCACTGTAAAATTCCCCATGGACAAATGGGAGGACCTTAAGCTTCTTACAGTGTCTTTCCTATCTTCCCTTCCCTAATATTTTTGTCTGGCATATACTACCATACTGTCTTCCTTTTTTCTTTCCCTCCATTGTGTGTTTCTTCACATGCTCCTTCCTCTTACGATTTTCTTCTTATCATGCAGACCTTTATGGTCTGTATCCTTTGCTGGCACAAAGTAGTCCTCAGTTTGAGGAAAAAAAAAAAAAGAGAGAGAAGGTATTCCAGAAGATCCATGGCCATGTTACCATGTTGAACTATAATTGACGTGGATTTTTGTACATGCATATATACTTTCATTTTTACATATACATGCACTATATATGTGCATAAATGAGTTTAATAATCAAATGTAATTAGTGTGTTTCCTGTAATATTACACTATACAGCTTTCTGATGATTACTTATCTCACTTTTTAAATGTGCTGATTTTCATATATCCCCAACTATTGCAATCAACCAAATATCTCTGCTTTAAGTATTAGGTAAGATGGGTTTATCTCCATTGTGGAAAATTTGCAACAAAACCCCCAACAAACCATTTTTAAAATCATACGTAAAAAAGAGAGAGAAATATTTACTGGAAGAAATACTCAGGTATTAAGTGCTGCTACTGAGCCTCACAGATTGTGACTGGTTCTTTTGCCCCTCTTTGCCTCAGGCATCTCAA
This sequence comes from Apaloderma vittatum, assembly GCF_000703405.1. Lineage (NCBI taxonomy): Eukaryota > Metazoa > Chordata > Aves > Trogoniformes > Trogonidae > Apaloderma > Apaloderma vittatum. The sequence continues at coordinate 25,419 of NW_009712858.1, read as the reverse complement.
TCAGATTTACTTTCTTTTGATGCGGTAATTCCCTCACTGAGAAGCATTACTGGTGAGAATTAAACTGGAATTGTGGACATGGAGAAGAAAGGGGCGATATTAGTCACCTCAATTACAGCTCCCATGCAGTGGTGTGATGGCATTTCAAAACTGAAGTTCCAATATGCTCCTTTTATCCCTGAGAAGCAAGCATCGGCAATAGAGACATGTTGAGGGAGAAAATAATACAGATAGAAACACGTGGTTTTTTCCAGAAGAAAGAGAAAACAAGCTGTATCATTTTTGTGACCCTAATGGGCTGTGGGTTTTTTCCTCTCATTCTCTTGTCTAGGTTCTGTGTGTACCACTCGGATTAAGACAGGGGTGGGCTATCCACAGCTAAGTGCTGTTATTGAGTGTGCAGACTCAGCACATGGCTTGAAAGGACATATCATCTCTGTAAGTAACTATCATCTACTCTCAGATTCCCACTGTGAAAATAGTTGTGAAACAGGAGAATCAAATAGTCCAGTACCCTGCATGTTAAAAGCTGTCCTTCTGTCATCTCCAGTTGACCCCTGTACTAGCTCCTAGGGTAGTCAGCGGAGATTTAAATCTAAAGAAACCAAATCCTTTGAATGTTTTAACAAGAGTTGGGCGCCTCACTCCTCTTTCTGCCGTTGGAAAGCCACTTCTTACTCCCTGAATGGAAGCAAGCTGTTACATGAATGGAGTAGGAAGCTTGACAGTGTTTTCACATTGAAGCAAACTATTTCCTGTGAAAGATTTTTTGAAAAATGAGTGAAATGCAGACGTGATTTTCCCCAGAGAGTGAGACTTAGGGACAGGCAAGCAGCAGAGGGGAGAACAAGGTGAAATGGTATGAGCCCATCTGTGTACTGGTAGCTGGATTGGCTCAAATAGAGAGATCCTCCCAGAGCTCTCTGTGTGGGAGCAGGAGTGCTTCAGAGGTGGCTCTGTTGAGCAGAGCTGACACGTGAGCCACTTGTGTTCTTACAAAGCTCTGGGGAAATAATGAGCCTGTGGATTAAAAAAGAACATGTTATCTCTATTGCCTGCTAATGGCAGCTTCCATTCCACCAACAAGACCAGATTCATCTCACGTAGAAAAAGTAGATGTGTAAGCATGGCCTCAGACTCTTACTTCTTGGAGCTGTGGGTACAATGCAGCAGGAAAACAAGTATGTCTTACAGCCGCATCTCTCTCTTGCTCTTTCCTGTTAATGCCTACGCATTCCCTCCTCTCCATGGCTCCCTTATATGAATTTTGCAGAAAACCAGAAAAGCAGTCTGGGCTTTTGGGCAGTATTACAAATGTTTGTGTCAGTAGCAGACAGCAGAACATGTTTGCAATAGAGCGTGAAAGACTGACTCGTTACTATGAAGGCCTGGTAACTATAGGTATCATCTTAGCAGTGGTGCTCAGAGACCCATCCTAGTTTTGCAATGATCATTTTCTGCTAGCAGCCCTCAGAAGAGCATCTTTACCCTAATTTTACAGGAAGACAGTGTGTATGTATTTAGACTGTTGAAAAATGAGTTTTGAGCAATTCCTCCTCTCCTTCCCTGCTTTGGGTATGGATCCTGACCTGCTTTAGGTCATGTTGGCTTCAGTGAGCCCACACCTATCAGCTCCTTAACCGTTACAGGGGGAGTGTAGGAGGGCAATTTAATACCTCTCTGCTACAACATCTGGGCAATGAGAATTACTTTCAGCTGTAACTGGGGTCTCTAACACCACCGTAACTCGGCTCTGTCACCCAAAGCTAAGGAGACTAAAGCAAGGGTGAAGATACTATGCATGAATTCTGCAGTATGCAGATAGGTATTGGTGTGTTTACTGGGGAAAGAAAAGGCTGGACTGCATGGTCATTGCCAGACCTTTGGCAAGAGTATCACAAAAGTGAAGTATCTTCCTGAGGGAAAACCACTATATGGGAGCAAGCCTAAGTCTACAGTTGGGTATAGTGGCAGCAAGTATATGAGACATCCCTCAAAATCTCTCACTACTGTCAGGAAGGGGCACACCCTGCTGAGCCAAAGGAGATATGTACAGTCAGAGCATGGCTGTCTACGTCAAATTGGCAGGAGAACATGTGTCCAGCAGTTTTTTGTTGCATTGATACAGAAGTAGCAGGAAGGATGTGAAAAGATTCAAAGCCTACCAGCTATCTCATGTAGATTATAGCTGGTGGTGTTATATGAGTTAGTCTCTTAGGGTGCTTTCTTGCACCTGCCTCTCTCTTGTCCAATGCCTTCATCGGTCTGCTCCTCCTCCTTGTTATGTTGGTTCAGCTTACACATGAAAGGAAAGAAGCCCCAGTCATGGAATGCAAAGGTGAGGGTGCTGAGCACAGTACAGGCACCGCAAGGAACCCAGCACACTTGAAGCCCATTCTGTGGTAGCTCTGCTAGGCTGGCAACATAAACTGGGATTGTAAATGTTTGCATTACTAAAGTGATCATATATGATTTTTGGAGTTGAGACATTGACAAAAGTGACAATTTTCAGGCAAACATGATAGTCCAAGTGGACCCCTCATGTCTCTCTAGAGTCAAACAGAGAAGGGGGAGGCGAAATCGCACCAGTTACTTTCCTCATACTAATTATCCTTAAGACTCAAAGCTCACCTCAGAAATGAATCTTTCATGACTCACTGAAAGAAGAGAGGAAACCCAGTCTAAGATACCGGCACTATTTCTGTCCCGTGCTATTTGTCTGGGAGCCAGCAGTCTCAATTTTCATTCTTGCTAATCCATTGGCCTTGAGCAAGTGCAGCAGTAAGTTACAGTGGAGGGGCTGTTGAGCAGGAGACCTCCTTCAGAAACAGCCTGCTTGAGATAAAGTTTCTGTTTCTTGTAGATCAGAGAACTGTGCTGGAGAGAGAGGCAGTCACGTATTCTAGTATGCCAGCAATCTGGGGACTGGAAAGCAGCTTTCATGTGTCGTCTCTCATTTGGCTATCCTTTGATAGAGATCCCTGCTTCCCCTTCACCCGGGCTGGGTGATGGGCCTCCAGTGTTTAATGAAAAGGATGACTAAGGGGTTCTTCACTTAGCTACTGCTGTACCATCTCTTCCTCCACACAGAAATATGCCCAGCATGTGTAGTTTAGAATAAGGCACCATATGTATTGTTTCTACTGCTCTATATGCCACATACTTTCTCTGTCTTCTGCATAATAAATAGCTATCTCTTTGCTGATGCTATAGGAAAGGCTGATTATACAGTTTATTATAAAGGTTACTTGAAAATATAAATCATAGTTAGAAACTTAGTATACTACGTTGCATATAATATCAGGCATTCAACCAGTTCATACCGTTTTTCCATACTGTATTTCTTTTCCTCAGGCTAGATTTTGTTGTAAAATGGTTTCCCTGTTCAGAGAGTAAGACTGGGGAAAATAAGGTTATTTTAGCCACTGGAAAGCTGTTTTCCCCTCTCCTCCAGCTTAGCACTCAGTTGTCTCAGAATCATGATCTCTGCAGGACCCACAACCACCCTTTGCTGTAGGCTTACTTCAGAATAATGCCAGTTCTCCTGAATTCACAGAGGGATTTGCACGGATACTTTTTGTCTGAGCTCTGAGGTAGAGGCTGAGCCTGCAACAAGCTCCATGACTGAAGGCCAGCAGTTATAAAAGTCATTTTGAGTCCAGGCCCAGGCACCTGTTGGGATGAGCTGAACTGAGGGGGGAGTTTCCTGGACAATGCAGCAGAAGCACAGTCTTATTTTCTGTCAGAAAAGCGCTGACAGAGCGCTTGATTTTTCATATGGAATGAAGTGATTTAATGCCTTATTGTGTAGCATCTTCTGGCCTAAATGCTTAGTATGTCCCCTTTGTATTTCCCTTTCTTTGAATCATTAAATTTACCTGCTTGTGTGAAGTAAGTGGAGACACCTACAGATGAAGAAGTGCTGTGAATCATCATCATAGGTTCCTTTTATCTTAAATGGTAACTTTTGGGAAAGTCTCTTAATCTGCTCAGCATTTTTTAATTTGATGACACTTAAAGTGATATTTTTTAAGCCAGTGATGAATGATTAGATGTTAAGGCCCCCATCCTCTTGGTACTCACAAAAGCATAAAGCTTCCATCACTGCCACTACTGGGTTAATTAGAGAAGTCAGACACTGAGCCACCCAACAAGGACAGATTGAAACCCATCTACCAGAGAGCATTCATAACCAGCCTGTCTCAGTAAGAGTCAGCCAAATTCCCGACACTACTCTTTGAAGATTATTAGACCCTTCTTTCTGTGTTGGCTCGTCCTCCCCGACACACACACGTGTACTTGCAACTTCCTCTAGGCTCTGACAGACTTGTCAGAGTGAATGAGTTGGACAAGTGGAGCCTTTAACAGGAGAGATTCAACTGTCAGCCCAGCATCTCTTTCTGGAGCTGGCAGCAAGAGTATCTAGCTCAACAAAAGGCATAGTGTGCTAGAGGTTATCACGAAGTGGAATAAAAACCTTTAAAGTTGTACCAGGCACCATTTGCAGTGGGATGCCTTTTGAAAAGCCACTTGCTTTCGGATCCACCTGCTCGGTTTATGCTGATGGTGGGGCTGTCTGGCTGTGCTGAGCTGCAGGTCGTACACAGATGTGCATCTCTGCCGACAGGGAGTGGAAAAAAAAACCCCATGAAGTAACCCCCATGGTCAAGGGAGTAGCTTCTGTCTGCAACAGATCTTGGTTGTCAAAGGAATAGGGAGCCCTCTTGCTCTGACGACTGTAGAGTAGAAAGATCTTTCATGTGATCCTCAGACCTTTACAAAAACCTGAAGATCCACAGCGTGTGATGGGCTCTGTCATTGGTTTTTTACAGCTTAGCACCCGTGTGTGACTTCCCTCAACTGAAACCCCCTCATTAGCCACTTTGCTCTGCACTGAAACTGAAACACATAGGTCTAAAATGCTGAAGATCTCAAAGTGCTGCTTCTTTACCAAACCCATACCAAACAGTGAGGAGTATGATAAGAGATTCATTTTCATTTACCAAAGATGAGAATACCCAATTTGCGTAGAGATTATCAGATCAAAATCCAGTGTAGCTGATGGTATATTTCCTTACCCCTTCACCTGTGACCTTTTATTGTAAACTGCTGAGAAAGTTGTTTTAAATGTCTTTGGTGGTTAAAGGTAGGGGTTTGTGGTGCCTCTGCATCACACAGACTTTCGTTAAAATGGCAGGGAATTATTCAGCTCATCAGAGGCGGGTTTGTTTTTCAGTTTCTGTGATTTAAGAAATTGCAGCCGGGAATTTGTATCGCTCCTGTTACCAGCAGTATTATCAGTAGACTGTAGAGTAATTGAGCATGAAGAGGGAAGGCAATTGAAAGGATCATATGGATTCCCTAAAAACTCAGCCAAGGTGATGTATTACTAATGGTGCACCGGCAGCTCTTGACATGCTTTTCCTGAGCAGGGCCCGTTCTGCTGCAGGTGGCAGAGTGCCAGTGCTCACCGGGTCCCTGAGTGAGGTCACCATGTCCCTGACCCAGCTCACCGCCACTCACTGTCCTCTTCTCATTATGCAGGATGGAGGATGCAGCTGCCCAGGAGATGTCGCCAAAGCGTTTGGTAAGGACAGAGCCCGGTGCCACCCGTCACACTCCCTGTACCCCCAGCACCCTCCACAGCCATGCAGGAGTGGATTCGACCAAATCAGTGTGTCAGCAGCAGTAGGTGACATTCGGCCCTGTGGATGATGGCAGTGAAATTAATACACCCAATGTGAATTAGCTCTTTGGACCAGATAGTGCAAGATTCCGCAGCACAAAACATAAAATGGTCAAAGTTCTACTCAGAAACTGTCTGCCAGGTGTGCATGGGCTAGATACAGCCACTGGGACAGTAAGAGGAAGAAAACTGGTAAGGTTTTCTTCTGACTTAGGGTTCAAAGATGCCTGTAACATTGCCAGATCTGACTGACCTAGGTCTTGAATGGATGAAGAGGTGGTGGAATGTTTGTTGGACGAAAGAACAAAAGAAAAAGGCAGGCCAGGTCCCTGGAGATGTTCTTGGGATCAGCTGTCCAGTTGAAGAGATGAGATTTTATTTATACTGTATCCCCTAGAGATGAGCAGATGTCTAAAACATCTAAGTTAATAATTAACAGATTTTGCTCTCCCGCCATTAGCTTTAGTGAATTGCAGCAGCTCGTGCTGATAGAACAAAGAATTTAATCTGTGAGTATCTTCTCTTGGGCATGAAAGTTACATCGGTGCGGGGGTCAAGGTCAGGACTGTCAGGTAGCTACAACCTTGTTGCAGCAGCACTAACCAAGCACTGAATGCTGACAGGTGATTAAACAAACAGTGCTTGTCGCAGCAGCGTGAACCAGGTGCTGAATGCTGCCAGGGCTTTTAAAGACAGTCCCCCACCCCCCAGAATGACACTCTTTGGAGATATCACAGTGGAGGAATATCCAGAATACAGTGGGGCAGCACAGTCTCCCGCTGGGATTTCGATGTGTTTAGGACATTATGATACAGCACATTTGCTTGGCAGGAAGCTTTGCAAGTATGGGAAGCAGAGGCAGGCTTAAACTCAGATTACAGACCTGCCAAGAAAAACTCAGGGCCTCCTGGAAAGGTTGAAACCAAAATCTGTCTTCTAAGTTTGCAGACAGCTCCTGTTTTCAGACAGGTCAGATGACAAGGAAGACTTAATTAGAGAATTTTAAGCACAGCTATGGAGTGATTGCTACCAGTAAAGAATCTGCTCGGTCACAGGATTTCACGGCACCCTTGTGTTACCCGGTGGGTGATGTGACATAGGGATTTAGAGACTTCCACTTAAGTGATTCTGATGTAGCTGAACAACAGCATCCACCCTCTTTGACAACAAGATTGTATTAAAAACACACCCGATCTCTCCTCTGCCCGGCCCACTCTGACTTTATGCCGCCTGCAGTGAGGCCTTTGTTCTCCCTGACTTTTCTCTGGCTCCGCAGCTCGCCTGGTTCTTGCTGGCGTTGTCATTGGGAGTTTGTGAACTGGGACTGCAGTTTTACTGCTTTTCCAGCTGTCTGCACAGAAACCTGGCCTGTGGAGAAAGCCTTTTTTTCAGCAAGAGCGTTTCCAGAAGTTAGAACAACAGGAGGCAACTTCTGAGTGCTTACAGTGTTTTCCTTTGTGGTGTTCATGGCAAGCCTGAAGGGTCCTTGTCATCTCTTTGGGCTAACTGGACTGAAACTTGCTTGAAACCTGTGAAAGGGGCTGATTCTGGCCATGCTGATTGTCAGGAGGTACTGAGATTCACAGTGTTTGAAGGTTACCACAGGTTGACCCAGGGACGGAGGAGCATCAGAAAGCTGAGATTATCTAGGCAGCAGTTCTACTCTGACGGTAGGGCAGACGGATCAGTGTGACCTTTGTGTCATAGGTACAGGGCTGGAACTCAGTGAGATTACCCTCAGGCAATAAACCTGCCATACCCGATTACGTATAATTGAGGTAGACATCCTGTGGACATCTGACCAGCTACAGCCAGGCATGTGTTTCTCAAAGGTGGGTGGCAGAATAAGCTTCTACGTAATGTTATTACTATCAGTGTTTTTTGAATGCTGTTAAGGTGATTGTAGAAGATAGCCTTCAAGGCTGGATTAGCCCGTCAAGGCTTTGGCTTGTAAAGCCGTGATACTGAACTGCCTAGCACAGACCCTCTGCGCTTGCTGAGAGCCTCTGGCTGGAGGAGTTACATAAATATATTAGATAGCAGAGAGCAGGTGTTAAAACATAACGGCTGTACAGTTTCACCTGGGGATGGAGGCTTGGGTAAAGCATGGACAAGAAGGCCAAAGAGGACTCTGGTTAAAGTGATCGTAGGATATCTTTTTGGTAGATCATGGTAAAGTCTTCAAGAAAGGGATGTTGAGGTGTTCATTATAAAGCAGTGACAAAGCAGCCATTTATCACAGAATCACAGAATGTCAGGGGTTGGAAGTGACCTCAAAAATCATCTAGTCCAGCTCCCCTGTCAGAGCAGGATCACCTACAGCAGGTCACACAGGAACGCGTCCAGGCGGGGTTTGAAAGTCTCCAGAGAAAGAGACTCCACACCCTCCCTGGGCAGCCTGTGCCAGGCCTCTGTCACCCTCACAGTGAAAAAGTTTTTTCTAATATTTTTGTGGAACCTCCTGTGTTCCAGATTTGAATCGTAGTAAGTGGGAGGGAGTCCCAGATGTGAGGACTAGCATTGAAGAATGGCTTAAAGAGGAGACAAATTCATGGGAACAGGAGGAGTAGAGTGGGTTGGGTGCAAGTGAAGAGTTCTGGAGAACCATGAAGAAGATGCTGAGATGCTTTACAAGTGGAAAATGACAGCACCAACTGGAGTCAGAGGCAGATGGGGCATTTTGACAGAGGGGAAGCAGGGTAGAAGCCTGTTTAAAAAATACAACAGTGAAAAAATAAAACAGTGAAGCACTGAAGGTGGGAAACAAAAATGTTGGGAGTGACAGATTTAGAGAGACTGTTGGAATTCTGGAACTGCTGGATGGGAACCTTTTACGTAGTTGGGAAACTGAAGATGTCACTCCCATCTGGATGTTGGAGATTATAATGGAAAAGATGTAGGTTGATAGGAAGAGAAGAGCTTTTTTTTGTTTCAGGAATGAGAGAAAGCATGAAAAAACTTTGTGTTGGGCTCTTGGATGGTTCCCTAACTCTACCCTTGGAAAGGCTGATAACATGAACGCATTTCTTGGAATGCCCCAGGGAGCCGCTACTGTCTCCCTTTTTAAAGATGTGAAGTCAAAGCACAGAAATACTACGTTCAGTTGCCTGAGGTCACATATATTTTTGCGACACAGCCAGGAACAGAATGTGCCTTTTGATTCCTACGCTAGCATCTTTAACACAATAGTGCTGTTCCTTACAGCAGTGGTGAGAAGAGGTACAGGAGCAGGGAAGGAAGTCATGTAGAAAAGCCGACTGGGGACATATAGTGGTTCCAAAATACACCTGGCATCATCCTGGCTTTTTTTTTTTTTTCTTCTTGTTTTCAGTAGCTGTGTGTATATGCCTACTGTTGCAAAGGCTCACTGGCTCAGCTGGAGCACAGGTGAATGTTGATTCCAGGGCCAACTGTAGTCCAGGCAAACTCAGGCTGCCTCTGCCTGGGGGGCTGCCCAGGCTACAAATCCAGGCTGACTCCAGCTGAAATTGTGCAGAGCCAATCTGCTTATCAGGGAACTTGTATTACCAGGTGTTCGAAAGACATCTGAGAGACTCCATCCAGGTCCTGCAGAACTGTGTGACTGCTGCAAGATGGGGCTGGCATCAGCACTGGCTTGAAAGAGAAAGCACTGTAAAAGGTGAATGAGCAAAATCAGCCCAGATAGAGCGAAGGCCTCAAGGGGGAAGCCCTCCCCAGCGTCAGTGCATTGAAACGGTGTGTAGGAACAAGATGAGTCTAGCAAATTCTGCGTGAGCTACTGGGATGCTTGTGTGCAATGCACCCCATCACATCCTGTATTATCTAGGGGGTTGTTGCCAGCTATTCCCAGTCTCCTAGAACCTAAAACAACAGCATGCTGTCTGTACTTGAAAACGGAAGACTGCAGCTGGATGTTGCAAACATCACCAGCGCTTCTGGTCATAACAAAAAAAACATGCATAAAAGTAAAGCAAGACCATGCTGAAAACTACAGCCTCCTGGTTGCATGTTAACTGGCACAAAAGTAGTGGAACAGAGTTGAAACTTTGACACATCTTTGCAACACTGCAGCAGGGTAGAAAGTCCTGAAGAGTGTTAGAAAAGTCTGTTTGTTGTGGGCTTGTGATTCCTGGAGCTGCAGGGCAGTAAGCATGTGTCATTTCAATGTTTAGACGTGCTGCATCTGCTGTAGCATGGCTCCTCTCTTCTGGAAGAGCTTGATGAATTATGTTGTAATTTGCAAAAGTTACTCAAATTGGATGAGTTTCAACCCTGTAATTGAAACGCATTTGCTTTCCTCCCAAGATACGCAGTCGAAAGAAAAATAATAAATAGATGCCAAAGTGCAGAGGAACCAAAATGCTGTGATTCTGAAGTGTAGATTTCGCGTGACTGTTTTGCATTAGTAGTTTAGAGGTTGTGAGACACACAGCCAGAGACAGGACTAGAATTGGGGATCAGGGGGTAGCACTGACAAGCCAAAGAGGCCAGAGTGTCCCTTGGCATACTTTTGACTTGTTTCACACACTTCTTCAGAACCTTGACCCCAAATCCTTTCTCATGTTGTCTTCTTCCACCCACGAAGAAGACATCAACTAGAGGGTGCTTATTTTTTGTAAAGGTGGAGCCAGATCACGCCGGGTAACAAGAGCAGCTCCCCACCAGTAATTGAGAATGTTTTAAAGCACAAGCGTTCCCTTCGGTTTTGGCAGGTTAATAGTAGTATTAGGTGTGAGTCAAACAGAGACTTCAAAGCTCTGCCATCTGAAACAAGAGCTCAGGAAAAATCTTCCAGGTAGCTGGCATGATAGGACACCTGAATGGGTGCCTGGCTATAAATACTGCTTGTGATGTGCTCAGCAGTTTTGCACAAGACTGATTTTTAAAAGCCCTTTACCACGGACGTGCTTTTCCTTTCAAACAAGGAGCAGGCAAAGGGAGGTGAGGTCAGCAGAGCAGCTGGGTGCTCTGCTCTTGGGCATTGCTGGCAGGTCTGCTCCTTGGCAAAGGGCTGCAAGGGAGGGAACTGGCTCCACAGTTGTCACGTGTTCTAAGATCAAAATATTCCCAAATTCCTGTTTAGCTAACAGAGCTTTTAAGCAGATGGCAGAAGCTGAGCAGATTTGATAATGATTTCAGTCTTCTGATTTCAAGGTCCGATGCTGTTGTTCGGGTAGTGACAGAGATCAGAGCAAATTCTAATGCCAGGCCTACCTGGCCTGGGATCTCCCTAGAGTTCAGACATGTTCATAACAGGGCGGGGTTAGGTCAGGCTTATCTGCTTTCTATGAAATGAGGTTTATAACCCTGTTCTTTTGCCAGTTCTGGGAAGATGCTGGGCGGAGGGGAGGCCTGTTCTAACACACACGATGAAGAAGCAGAGAGTCTGAACAGGAAAAAGCTTTGTTTCAGGGATGGGTCAGCACAGGCTAAGGAAAAAGTAAAAGCCAAAATTCTCCGAGCAAGACTAGACATGCCAAAATGTCACAGGAGTTGCTGCTGGTGGATTAGTTCCAGCCCAGCTGGAAATGCTGGAAATCACAGTAGAAAATCAAGAGTGATTCCAAAAACCTTCTTCATGATCTTAACTCCCAGTGGAACTGATTTCATGATTTGCAAAGCCAGCAAAGATGGACAGACTTAAAGGCATGACTGAGTGTTCGGTGCTGTTACGCAGTATCTGGAACATACATAGGAGTTGGGTTAGACCTCCTCTGTGGTGTGTGCTGAGCACCACAGAGCCCAGGGGTAGTGGTTCTTGGCCCAGAGTTTTTAAATAGCAAGAAGCAAATACAGCCCCATCCAGATCTCTTTGATGAAGGATCACCCAGACCTGGCTGGTGGAGTTGAAAAATGGATTCCTGAGTACTGCAGGCATCATAGTAGTTAATTAAGAACTATGCTCAGATACTACTGTGAAGTAAAGGGTTAAAACTGAACTTGCAAATAAATAGCCTGGGGTGGAGTAAAATAATCTATATCACAACAGAAAAGGATTCTTTCCATTTGAAATACTAAAAAAATACAATTCAGCATGCGTCCGGTCTTCAGTAAAGCATTTCTTCCAAGTTTACTGTGAGGAGTCTCTCTGTACCGAACTGTTTAGGGCTTACTATTGTTTTTGGAGGCTGCTGTGTTCTTGCTTTGTCTTTCACCTTCTTTCCCTGCTTCCTTACATGTCACTTTGCTGATCACAGGAGCCGGTGCGGATTTTGTCATGCTTGGAGGAATGTTTGCAGGCCATGACCAGTGTGCTGGAGAGATTATGGAAAAGAATGGCAAGAAGGTGAAACTTTTCTATGGAATGAGCTCTGATACAGCCATGAAGAAGCACGCGGGAGGGGTTGCTGAGTACAGGTATGAATTCCACCCAGAAGCAATTGCAGTGAGCCAGGAATCCAGCAACTTCTAGAGAGGAATTCTGCAAAAGGCATCCATTGGAAACAGATCCATGCTCCTAGGAAGCTGTTATCAGCACTTAGGGCAGCAGATCTGAGGGAGGGATCAAGGGGGAGGCAGGGAGGAGGAGCTAGGGGTGGCTAGCTGAGAGCAACCATGGTCACTCAACTGCAACCAATGCAGCGTGCTGTCACTGCTCTGCTGGCTGCTGGTCTGGGAACTCATCAGGCACTGCTCTGACTTCGAGATCTCTGAGGATGCATGCAAATTAAACGCTGGAACATGGCATACCAGTTTGTAGCCCTCTGTTTGTCGAGGTTGGGTGTCCTGGTTTACCTGTAAGGCTCTTTTGGTACCACAGGTTCAGTGTGCTTTTGCTTTCAAGCACGACTGTTTATTTGCAGAAGAAAGAGCTGCACGAGAGTCTGTCTGCATCCAAGACATGCTGAAATGATGCACCAGAAAGCTGTGCTGCATCAGACCTCTGTGCTTCGATTAACTCTGGGTTCACGTGCCAGTTTCCAGAAGCAGTGTACAATTTGGGGGCTTTTTTTTGTCCCTCAGCAAATCTGCTTGTGATCAGAGCTTCTGAACAAACGGTCTGAGTGGACGGCACTAGTCATCGCCTCATAATTTTAAAGTGGCAGCTACCAGTTACTCGGAGGTCCAAGCAACCTTTTATCTCAACTATGGTAACTTACTGTCCTTAGCTACCCTGTGCTTGTGTCAGCTGGCATGTGGGAAAGGCGTGATGCTGGTCAGCAGCTCCCTGAGAGATCACAGCCCAGCAGCTGTGCCCCTCTCAGGGCAGCATGGTCTTTCACAGCCTGGCCATCAGCTGGTAGAATTTGCAGGAAAAGTTTGAGGAAGTTTCCTGTGCCAGTAGGCCAAAGGACTAAGGGCAGCTGTTAAATTCTGCTGTGCCTAGTTAGGCGTGAGCATGGTCTGGCAACAAAATTTATCACCAGCAGGAGAATTGATACTGACACACCCCCCCCCCCCTCTTTAAACTGAGAGAACGTGCAGATGTTATGTCTTCTAGGAGTAAAGAGTGTGCAGAAAGGTGCTGGGTTTGGCTCAGTCTAGATAGATACTTTCTGTTCATTATGGACAATACTACACAAATTCTGCTCGATCCCTAGCTGTATTTTGATTTGTGTCCTGATTTTGGAGTCCCCTGCTGATCAAGTTCTGAAACCTTCTCAGCAACAAGTGAGCAGAAACAGAGTTGGAAATTTTCAGTCCCTTGAGATATTGCCTTTCTGTGCTGCTAATAGGTAATGTGGAAGGATCTAGTTCTGTGTTCTAGGAGTTAGTTCTGTGAAGGGTCTAGTTCATGTTGCAGCTGCGACGCAGAGCTGGTAACCCATACCGACCTTGGTCTTGGTCTTGCTTGGCCTGTCACAGCATGAGTGCCATGAGTGGTTTAAAAATAGCAACTTTTGGTTATCCAGCACTGGCAATGTGCTGGGCATCGAAGGGATGATCAGAAGGAGGGCAAGGCTTTGGTTTGAATCCCTTACAGGACGTTTAGCCACTTAGCAGTTCAGCTTATGGCAAACTTGAACCAAAAGGGTTCTAAGTTGGCATTTTAAATGCTGGATACCCCGGACAGGACAAGTCAGTGGGGCTTCTTTATATGCATTTGAAAAGCATATAAGTCTGTAAGTCTGTATCAGTGACCCCAGTAAGTTGTTTTGTCTTCAGAAGAGCATGAACACTCGCCATGTTTTATTTGAGCAGTGAGGAGCTCAGCATGCTCAGCTACTCGCAGAATCAGATTACTTGTCACTTAACTTGATCTTCTTAAAATTACACCTCTTGGCTAGAGAACCTGAGCCTCCAGCAAACAGTTAAATTAAAACTGACAGGTAAGGTGAGCCGGCTGTAGCGGGGAATAAAGTCAGGAGCGTAATTGTTTTTGTAATGAATATGTCAGGTTGATCCCATTTAATTTTGTATGAAATCTGTGTACGCTGTTTCATTACTTTTATGTCATTTATATATTGGTTTATTTTTGCATTTTTACCACCTTCCACAAGGAACGTGGATCAGAGGTGGGAATTTCTGAAAGGCAATTATTAAGCTGCTTTTATGGCAGAAAAGATATGAGGGAAGCAGGAGCAGAGATCACACGCAGCGTAGAGCCAATTTGCTTTTCTTAACCCTTTGGAGATTTCACGGGTTTTTTGTGAATGCTGCCAGTTCTGTGGTTACTCAGCAATTCCCAGCTGCTAAGCTGGGCTTTGGCACTCTATATTAACTGTAGGGAGGAATTTATGCCACAGAGACTGAGTAGCACCAACAGCTGGCTGCTACTTGCTGGCTTTTTTTTGGTATCTTACTTGCTGGCTTTTTTTCGGTATCCCAAGTGATAGCCTGGAAGACCTGCCCCCAATTCCTGCCATTTCTTAAACGCTCCACTCCTAAGGTTGCCTCATGCTGGCTCAGCCTGACCCCTTGATCCTGACCCACATTTTGCTGAGCTGACAGAGCACCATCACATGGGCTTCACCCCATCCACCCTACCAGGAGTCCCACCCACCACAAATGGGACCCTGTGCAGAAAGTCCAAAGTAAATCCTATTCACCATCCAGTGGCTACTGAGAGAGAGTCTCTGCTGAGACCACCTGGGCATGCCTTTCGTGACTGCTGGGAATCCAAATTGCTCTGTCTTCACATTTTTTTATTTTTATTTTTTCTGAAAGAGGGTTAGTTTCAGGTCATAACTCTGGGAGAGATGTCAGAGCTGAAAATCCCTGAGCAGTTCCTGCTGACTCACTTACGCAGCTCTCTGCCAAGTGTGCCAGCTTTTGGGACACCGCTTGTTAATCTGTGCACGGCCTGTGTGCAGGCATTTGTTGCAGGCAAAACAGTCTCAACTTGGGGATTTTTTGCTCAGTTTCCTTTATTGCCAACTAACACAAACTTCTAATCGCTGTTAGGTAATTAAACAAACATGGAATTAAATGCCTTGCCTCTCTCCTTTTTCCAGACTTTACTTAAGCCAGACCCCTCTCTTCGCACCTCTATGTCTCAACTCCTATTACTTTCACCACAGGCCACTCCTTCAGTGAGGAAAGGGGTGGCACAGGACATTGTGGTTTCTGTCTGCCACTCCTCCTTCTTCCTGTGCCTGCTCCACCGTGGGATGTCCACGGTCCCTTTGCGACTGTCCCTGCTCTGGCATGGGTCACCCAGGGCCTACAGCCCCATTGGGAGCACAAACCTTTGGCATGGAGCACCTCCTTTGGAGGGTGCACCTCTAGATTCACGTCTCCTCAGGCGTGTCCAGTGCGTCTCCTCTCCCAGTGGCTTCTGCTGTTTCTTAAATACACTTGAGCAGAGGAGTCATGCTCCCCTGACTGGCTGAAATTTTGGTGGCTTGCACCATTTTCAAAACCAAGTGGAAGCATCTCTGCGGCTGGTGTGAAGCAGAGAGTGGCCTTCTCCCACACAGGTCACACTGGCAGCCCTCGCTGCCCAAACGCTACCATATATGCCTGACACAGCCTCACTGTGTGTAATAATTGGGTGCTCGTGTAAATTAACTGGGTGCTCACGCATTAACAAATTGGGTGCTCATGCATGTAGTAGCAGGGTGCTTGGGCATAAATTATTTGGGCATGCATGCACGAACTAATTGGATGCTTATGCAAAAATTCACTGGGCATTCATGCATAAATTAATTGGGCACTCGTGCATTAGCTTATTCAGCGCTCATGCATGAACTAATTTGGCACTCGCACAAGAATGCAGCAAGCCCGGCAGTTCACAACCGCTGTGACACTGCTCACCTCTGCAGCACCCATGTTGAAGAACTCTTTGAATGTTAATCTGTTATGAACTCTTCCAACATCATTATAATCCTGACATGTATCGCTTAGAAACTCCACTCTTCCTCCTTTTGGACCAGGTTAATACTGTAACTGTGTCCTTCCTAAAATGTCACTCCTCCATCCCGAGCACCACATTGAAGGGACTAACATCACAGTTTGGTTGTACGCCCGTCACAGACTTCCCACCCCTGGACAAACTGCAGTGCAATAAGGTGTATATATAACACTGATTAAAATTCCATCTGATCTCCCCTGGGAACCACGTGACGGGAGCCGTCTGCATGATCTGGGCAACACGTTACCTCTTACAAACTCTACCCCTTTCTCCTGGGGACTAGAGTATTGGGGTTAATGTTAACACAGCCTGAATGTATATATTTATCACAAACTTCACCCCCTCATCCCTGTGGACAGGACTTCAGAGGTTAATATTACAACAATCCAAGCACATGCTTATTACAGAATTCACCCTTTTGTTTCTGCAAAACACATCTCCAGGAAAACCTCAACAGTTTGAATGACAAATGCCATTATGTTTGAATTACAAGCCCATTACAAATGCCACCTCTCGCCCCTGTGGACCCCTGTGTCAGGGTTAATGTCCTCATAATCTGAATACTTGCTACACTTTGTAGGACTTGTCCCTTAGCAGATTGAGTTATTCACTGTACATCGGCATAAAAGCATATGATTAGGAGCATACAAGCACAAAATTAACACCACTGTTGAAGGTACCAATAGTGTCATGCAGTTAGTAGCTGTAGGGCTTCATTTACATCCAGGGGTAGGGAGTGGGTATGAGTGTCTGTGAAAACATGGAGAATTTTCATCCCTTTTTGACACTTTTTCCAAGGATAAACACAAACCTGGACTCAGGCATTTTCAGTGGAGCTAATCTCATGCCTCTTTTCCAGCATGCTTCCCCCAGTACAGTATCTGTAGTTTATTTCTTGATCAACAGGACATCTCACCAGCTTATCAGCTGATACTAGAGCCACAGTATCAACTATCTGGCTGTCAGAGTTTTGGGGCTGTGATGTTAGGTGGCCACCACTTCTGCTGGTTTTGGTCTCTGAAGCCAAAAGTGACATCCCACAAGCTCCAGCTGCCTCACATCACCGTAGCCACTGCAGGGCCATCTCCTAGGGGCAGGGGCTGTAAGTGATTTTGCTCTGGAGGAAAAACAAAAAAAAAGACTGCCAAGTATTCATGCTTCTGGGAGAAATGCTCCCATCTCTGCAGGCCTGTGGAACCACTGTAGCTGGGGCTGCCTTTCTTTCCCATCAACTCAGCTACCAAACCCCTGCAACTTAGGCCTTGCATGAATTAACAGGGCACTCACGTTTGACCTGATGGGGCATTCACGCATAAATTGCTTGGCCTCTCATGCATGAACTGGATGGGCAGTCCAGCCTGACTGCAGCAAACCCTGCAGTTCTTGTATGATACAGCACGCAGAACTCTTCAGGTAGCAGGATCTGCGAGGTGAAATTTGCAGTGGTTTCCCCAAATCCCAGACACTCACTGTCTCACAGACTCTCAGAGGAATTCCCTGGAGGCCAAGTCGAACCTCCTGACTTTGACTGGAGGAGGGGCGCATGACTGAAAACCAAACTGCAGTGCAGGCTCTACACCACCACCGAGCCCCGTGCAGTCTGTTCCGTGGCAGCGGTACCCGCGTTTTCTATTGGCCCCTTACCCCAGTGTTTATTTTAGAGTTTCACGAAAGAAGTCAGTTACTCATCTGATGTAGGAAGATTAATCATGGTTCCTTATTCACATGGCATATTAACACTTCTCCTTTATTGTCTTGCTAGGGCTTTGACCACACATTTAAACTGGCAGAAGGAAGCATAGGCAGGCTCAACACTGAAGTATCTCCACATAGCTGTGTGAGTGCTGTTAATGATTTACAAAGGGTGCCTCCAAACAGGCATGCCCGTACTTTCTTGGACTATCCCCTAGACAACTTGTTTAAGGGAGAAGCAAATAAAGCCCCGTTTACAACAATGCCAGCTCCCTGACTCTATTTCTGCCTCCATTCTGTAGGGGGGAAGGAGAGCAATTCGCTCGCCCTTCCTCATTTCCCTTGGATCCCGCTTCCCAACACCTACTTCTCCAAAGGAGCTAGCTTGCCATGCAGAACAATTTGCTCTAAAGCCTGATGAGATCAGTTGGCGACTGGGGAACTCCGCTGCAGGAGGAATTGCGGAGCATGAGGCTGGAGAAAGCTGAGGGGGAAGGAGTGAAAGTAATTTGCCTGGATTCTTCCATCATGTAACTCTTCAGATGTGCTTTTTGGGAACAGTGCAGTCTGTGCTGGCAAGCACCCATACTTGACAGTATTTGCAGCGCCGCTGGTTTTTTTTTTCTGGCATTTTTGCCTGGCTCTGAATTGTGCTAGCTCACCTTTTGGCTTTAGACGACAGCTCTGCAGGGGGGGTGTTCTTTAACAGGATTCCCACTCTGTCTCTGGAGAATCGGGCTGGTAGGAGACAACCAGAGCATTCCCATCTGCGTCTAGTGAGTGACATGGGACAGAGGCCAGGGGCTGTGGCGCTCAGCTGAGTGGTGCCTGCTGAGAACTGTCTCCAACATTTCTGTGAGTTGCCTGAGCCTGGCCGTACCTTACACTGTAAAGCTTGCAGCTCTCAAGGTCAGATTCACCTTTCAGTAAATCTGGAAGCTTCCCGTGCTTGTAGGGAGATGGTGGAGGTGAGGAAGGAGCAGATCTATAAATACAGGATATTGGGGCATCTACTGGGATTTGTCTAGTTCCCAGTATTGCTGGTGACTGGAGTTGGGGGTGTTTCAGTGCTTGAGAGCACCAAGCAGCAACAGGCAAGCAAGTGATAAAGCCTGGGGCACATTTGCAAACTGTGGCCTGCAGAGTATTAAACTCTGCAGTAAACACCCAATTATATTAGGCTTTGCATCTTGGCATAAATGCAGTAACCTATCTCTTCTCCAGGGCTTCGGAGGGCAGAACTGTGGAAGTACCTTACAGAGGGGACGTGGAACTCACCATCCTGGACATCCTCGGCGGGCTGCGCTCCACCTGCACCTATGTGGGAGCTGCCAAACTCAAGGAACTGAGCAGGAGAACGACGTTTATCCGAGTCACCCAGCAGCACAGCCAGGTGTTCTCCTAGCCCAGGGCTGGGGGGAGGTGGAGAGGGAGGGGTGGGAGAGAGGAGCAGGAAGGGCTGCTGATTTGGTTTGCTTTCTCCTCAACAGTGTGTTAGCAGCAACTTGCCTCTCTCTCTCAGAATGGCAGCATCACAGCCACTGGAGGGGCTGTGGCTGGGATTTGGAATGGAAGGTCGTGCTATTAACACAGTGCCATGGGTTCAAAATGCAATAGCTTCATCTTTTATTGTTGTGCCTATTTTTTAATCAACATTTCTTCACCTGTTTTCCCCCCTTCCCTGATAAATAGCTGCTGAAACCTCAATTACCAAGGAATTAGCTTGTACAGACATGGCTGTTACGCCTGCACACGTACGCACATTCCCTTTTTTTTCAAGAGTGACCTGTCAGCTACTACCATTTCTGGCAGTGCACCCTCCAGAAATTGCAGACTGGGAGAGAAAAAGATGCATGGAATTGCATGGAGAAATCAAAAAAAGTCAAATTCTCTTCTTTGTTCTGGCAAAAAAAGCTGATGTTTGTCATTCTGTGATGTTTGTGGCATGATTGCCAGCCTGCAGAATGTCAGAGGCTGATGACTTCTTACTCCTATGATAATAAAAATGCCAGCTCTCTTCCGGTCTCCACTCACAGGGCTGATACTGCTGTTCTTACTTAAATCTTGCCTCTTCAGAGAAGCTGGCATTGAATGTAGCAAACTCATGCTGCTCCCCGCTCCCCATCTGTGGAGATCATTCAGGAGAAAACGTCTGAGAGCTTGCCTGCTTTTTTGTGCATGCCGTTATTGAATTTCGTGGGTTCCTGCTTTTACCTGCTCTCTGTGAACAGATTTATTTTTTTTTAAGACACCGAAACACAGCACCAGTAAACCCACCAAGGCAGGAGAGGGTTCTCCGCAGCCCTCCCTGGTCCCTTGCCTGTTTGCCGCCATTTAGCAAAGATGTAAAAAAACATGCTGTGCTGTGCATTGTCTTGAGGCCTGAGGGATCAAATTCACTTCTGGTTATTTGGTACCACTTCTTTGCAGTCCTTGACACCACGAAAAGTAAAAGAGAGTTTTCGGCAGAATAGCCTGATTGTGGTAGGCTGAGATGGAGTTAAAGCATTTGCTCAAAATGCAGTAATGAACGCTTAAGAGTCTGGGTAACAGTTTAATAAAGCATAATGGTCTGCTAATTAATTGATAAATCACAACAAAATTTCTTTGGAAATACACACTGCATCCACATGTATACCACAGCTGCTCATTATGATAAATGATGTAAAAGTGAACACCAATGAATTAATAATGCTTGACCACTTACTTTAAAGCGCTGCTGAGCTCGTGGTGCAGCTGATGTTACTCCAGGACTTCAGAGTCTTACTTTCCCCTCCTGCAGGCATCTGTGGAAAGAGGTAGGCTTCCTTTGAAAAGCAAAAGAATGATCTGTAGGAAGAGGAATAGCAGAGGGAAACTCTAGAATTAAACTCACGTGCTGGACTGCTTGAAAAGCCACGCACAAGGATTGGTACAGCTGCCCATGCTGAGGAGCAACTCTAGGCCACAAGCTGCACCCTGGTGATTTTGAAGTGTGTTGTGCACATTAGAAAAAGCACAGAATAGCTTCTAAATAGCCTGATATTTTAAATGTCCTCCATTTAGCGTGTAGAACATAATCTTAATTGTGGTATGACCCTTTCCTCTGCTTTGAAGGTGAATAAGGGCCTTAACGTGAGCACAGGTTACGCTGTGCTGGCTTTAAGGTCCATTTGTCCTGTCTGCATACCATAAAGGAACCTCAAGGCAGAAGCAAAGCAGGCCCTCTGAATAAAGGACCTGGGATCTTTCCCTCCAGCCTGAAAGCATCCCTTGTAGCAGATGTCAGGCTGCTTCACCACAAACCCAACCATG
The DNA here is from genome assembly GCF_000703405.1 of Apaloderma vittatum. NCBI lineage: Eukaryota > Metazoa > Chordata > Aves > Trogoniformes > Trogonidae > Apaloderma > Apaloderma vittatum. Next base: position 4,471 of record NW_009712858.1, on the reverse strand, counting down.
GGCCACGTACTGCTCGTAGCTGCACTACGCCCAGCGTACAGGCGGTGTTACTGCTCCCCATCAGTGCAGCTGTAGGAGGTCACCAGTCATTTATTTATGCAATGTGAAGGACAGGGGTACGAAGGCAAGGGAGCAGCTCCATCAGGAGTGAGGTCAGAGCCATCAGGAGCGGGGTCAGACCACAGGTGTGTCTCCACACACGTGCCTTCATACGTGGGAAGCGCAGCAGTGTGCTGCTCTCACTTGCCTACGCTCGCTAGTGCTTTTCTACATCTTTTTTTTAAAAGCGACATTTCTAAATGGAACTTGAGAAATACATATGCATATAAATATATATATTTGTAAGCATTTTTTTAAGAAAGCTCATACGCACACTGAACAGAGCAGCTTCATGACATGCCTTCAGAACAGGATTTTTTTCTCCAGAGGACTGGTGCTGGCTAGCAGGGGAGGGGGTGTCTACCTGTCCATAGGTGTGGCAAGCTTGGAGCCTCCTTCCTGGGCAGGCTGCACGCTCACATGGCCCTGCTCTTACACTTGCGTGCCTTCCTCTTCTGCACAGCCCTCTCTGAGTGACTGGTGACTAATAGGAAAGGGTGGGGATAGGCTGATTAAGTTGTCCCTCAACTGTGAATGACATTGATGCTAAGACTAGTTACTGATAAAGCTTTGACTTAGGGTACTTGGATTTCTAAATAGCAGCCCCTACCATCATTTTGATAAGCAGCATGTTTTCTTTCTATTGCATTTTCTCCCTCTCTTTCTCTGAAGTGAGAGAGAGAAGTCGGCTGCAGAACAGCAGAGCTGGTGGCACGTCTGCATCACAACCAAAGTTACGTGTGAGTTTTGTTCAGGGATAACCCTCAACTCTGCCAGCACTCATCCCTTGTATGGTACGTGTCCTGCTCTCAGACAGGCTGTAAAAATGGAAAAAAAAGACGAGTTTGAGCCCCCTTCCTTTAACACCCAGTCCCATGCTCTAGTAGTTGCCCCGATGTTCCCTTAGCCCCAGGTGTTGTGCTCTCCTCAGGCCCACTGCTGCTCTTGCAAGGACCCTGGAGCAGAGAGGGAGCTGGTCCTGGAGGAATTGGTCCGAACAGAGACCACAACCACTGACCAGCACCACATGCAGTCTGTGGAACTACCTCACCTCCACATGTAACAGGTTCTCTGTTGCTTGGTGTCATTTTTAAGTACTTAGTGCTGGGTGATGGTGTGTGCCAGCCCATCCTGTCTAGAAGATCGCTGTGAGGGTGATAACCTGCACTAGACGCCCAGGTCATGCCCGCTCCCCACCCACCAGGCAACTGCTGAGCACCCACATGCAACGCTGGGGTTTGGCCCAGTGCCTTCGCAGTGATCTAATTGAACGTACCAAAGTCCTATGAGCAGGGCTGCCAAAAAGGGCGACATGACATCAGCAAAGCAACCCATGCTGAACATGTCCGTTTCGGGGATCTTGAAGCATAAGGACATGGAGAATACCCCCACTGCTCCCGGTATTCTGGAGCAACCTTTGCACAGCACGTTTCCCGGGGAGGGGGGGGTCATCTCCCTCCGTGGCGAGGAAGGGCTTGGCACAGCAGCAGCCTTCCTCGCGCCCAGGTGACTGCGCGGGAGAGCACACGTGTAGCCCTCCTTGTAGGCGTGAGGCCAAGCCTGCTAGGGAAGCAGGCCTTCAGCCAGCACCCCATTGGATGCAAAACACCCGCCTGGGTCTCTTTTCTCTGACAGAAACTAGCACTAGGCACCTGGGATGCATGCCTTCCTCCAGCTCATTGCCACAGCTGTCTCATCGCCACGGGCCATGAGGCAGGGATTTTGGATGTGCTCTTCTCTGCAGCTGCCTTCTCACCTTAGGGCATGGCAGCGGGCAGGGAGGGGACTGAATATATGCTGGGGCCACCCTATAAATGTGTGGAGTTGTAAGCAGGGGCAGGAGGAGCCTCTGCTTACATTTGGAGGAGATTTTCCCCCACTAAGTGCCTCTGTCTTCCTTTCA